>NC_135984.1:0-300000 GCF_053455715.1 Rhinoraja longicauda | reverse complement strand
GACCGCAGCTATTTACAATATACATTAATGACTTGGATGAAGGGATTAAAAGTACCATTAGCAAATTTGCAGATGATACAAAGCTGGGTGGCAGTGTGAACTGTGAGGAAGATGCTATGAGGTAGCAGGGTGACTTGGACAGGTTGTGTGAGTGGGCGAATGCATGGCAGATGCAGTTTAATGTGGATAATTGTGAGGTTATCCACTTTGGTGGTAAGAATAGGAAGGCAGATTATTATCTGAATGGTGTCAAGTTAGGAACAGGGGACGTACAACGAGATCTGGGTGTCCTAGTGCGTCAGTCACTGAAAGGAAGCATGCAGGTACAGCAGGCTGTGAAGAAAGCCAATGGAATGTTGACCTTCATAACAAGAGGAGTTGAGTATAGGAGCAAAGAAGCCCTTCTGCAGTTGTACAGGGCCCTAGTGAGACCGCACCTGGAGTACTGTGTGCAGTTTTGGTTTCAAAATGTGAGGAAGGATATTCTTGCTATTGAGTGCGTGTAGCGTAGGTTTACTAGGTTAATTCCTGGAATGGCGGGACTGTCATATGTTGAAAGACTGGAGCGACTAGGCTTGTATAGACTGGAATTTAGAAGGATGAGAGGGGATCTTATCGAAACGTATAAGATTATTAAGGGGTTGGACACGTTAGAGGCAGGAAACATGTTCCCAATGTTGGGGGAGTCCAGAACCAGGGGCCACAGTTTAAGACTAAGGGGTAGGCCATTTAGAACGGAGATGAAGAAAAACGTTTTCAGTCAGAGAGTTGTGAATCTGTGGAATTCTCTGCCTCAGAAGGCAGTTGAGGCCAATTCTCTGAATGCATTCAAGATAGAGCTAGATAGAACTCAAGGATAGTGGAGTCAGGGGGTATGGGGAGAAGGCAGGAACGGGGTACTGATTGAGAATGATCAGCCATGATCACATTGAATGGCGGTGCTGGCTCGAAGGGCCGAATGGCCTACTCCTGCACCTATTGTCTTTTGTCTATTGTCTAAGATTAGCAGAGAAAACCGGTGAGGAATTTCAAGAGTTAAGAATGGATATTTGTCACATGCAACAACTCAACAAAGAAATTTACAGTAAATTATCTGTTATCTTAGATAAACCCAAGACCATAATAGTGCTAACCAAAGCACCTAGTGCAACTTTATACTGAAACTTTATTTCAGTCTAAAGACGGGTCTCGACCTGAAACATCACCCATTCCTTCTATCCAGAGATGCTGCCTGTCCCTTTGAGTTACTCCAGCATTTTGTGTCAATCTTTATACAAACACCATTGTACTTCGTTGCTGGGGAGCATTGTGGTTAAGGTTGTTCAGAGAGTTTCCAAAACCTGATGGTTGATGGGAGGAAGCTGTTCTTGAATCTGGCAATAATTGCTCTGGCTCCTCGACCTTCTTCCCGATGGTAGCAGTGAGATGAGACTGGTCAGGGTGATGTGGATTTTTATTGATATTAGGTGCTTCCTGATATTAGGCGAGGCAGTGCTTCCTGTAGATCCCTTCGATGGCAGGGAGGCCAGCACCTGTGATGGACCGGGCAATGGCCGCCACTCTCTGTCGATTCCTTCATTCCTGAGCTTTCAAATTTCAGAACCAAGCAAAGATTCAGAATTATAATAAATATAATGTATTTCAAAAATTATTATATCTATTGAGATTATGGGGCTCACTTTTTTAAACAAGGAAACAGATTTAATAGAATATTACTATTGGAATATTAAATCTTCACAATGAATTGGGTTCAGGAATAGAAAATCAGTTGACAAAAATAGATTTCAAAGTGAAAATCACACTTCAGATTCCTTATGAAGGTTACAAACTGCAGTTAAACTGAGGTCCCGTTTGTCCCCTCATATATATAAATAACTCCAAGACATTACTCTAAAGATTAGAAAGGTCTTCCTGAGTATTCTAATTAAAATCTATGCTTCAACTAATGCCCAAAAAGCAGAATATTTGGGTCGTAATACTTTGGTGTTAAAGTGATATCATTTAGAACAGTACTTATTGGTCAGAAACTACTTTGGCGATGAAAGGCCATTTGGGTCTTCACTTTATCTTTCCATCATTTATTCAAACATTTCACTGAAGTCTTATTTATTTGTTAAATCTGTTGTTTAACCCTAATCTAAAATGTTAAACTATAATATATATACTTGCCCAGCAAAATATCTTTGCTCAGTAAGTGCTGATGACAACTACCCACCAATGGTATTCCAGAATGTATCTCCAACAAATGGCCCATTCTGTAGTAAACAGTCAAACATTTATCTTCATTATCTTTTAGGTCATGGGCTGATATTATGTTAATATACCAGGTTGAAGTAACTTTATTAACATAATGGCTGCTTTGATGTAAGTATACAAGACAAAAATGGATCAAGTTAATCAGGTTCGAGAAGTATTTATACATTTAGAAACTCCTGTAACATTGGTTTGCACAAAGTGCAGCCAATTACTTTAATCTAAAATGTGCAACTGCTTGCAAACTTTAAAGTTCCTCACTGACAAGTCCAAACTTCCACTGCCCAGCAATTCACAGCAAACAATAAGCTTTTGAGCCATCAATCGGTTATATACAAAGTCTAGCTGTGCACTATTAGCAAGGGCCGAAGACAATTACTGCGAAACAAAATAAAACCACTTTGGGCAACGAGTCAGATCAAATGTCAAAGATCAGCCAGGCTCATATCACCTCCATAGCTCTCTGAATGCTTTTCAATTACTGTCCACATTTTATTTTTTCTGCCTTATTTTGTCTCTGCCAGGAAATTGAATAGATGTCAGAGGTTGGAGCAGGAGGTTCAGGGAGCAATTGTTTCATGATGATCTCGGCACCACCTTGTGCAATAGATTTCATGAACCAGATGATCTTTATAACGACCGATTTCCTATGTTCTATTTAGGTGAACACATTCAATCAAAAGGGTCACAATTCTCAGTGCTCAAACCCAGGGAAGAACATTTGCACTCTGCTGGTGTACTGGACACCACTTGCCCCATGAAACAACATTGAAATGAGTTGACACATGGAGAAGGTCAAGACAAAAGAAAAAGAAAGAATAAGAGAATTACATAAAAGAACATAACCGGCTGTGGGTAATCGCACAGACTATTTGACACTTTATGAACTGAAACCGAATAATGAGGATGATTAATTTGATGCATTGCATTCATTGCTTAGCATATGGCCTCTTGTGTATCAGCGAGACCAAGCACTGGATTCATTCCATCTGCAACCATTACCTTGACCTTCCAGATGTCCTCTGTTACTTTAATCCACCAACCCCTTTCCACTCTGACTCCTTCATCTTCAGCTTCTATCCTTCCATCAAAGCCCAAACTAAACTTGATGGGCAAGCCTCGCCTTCTCACTCATCGGACTACACCATACACAGTTACAAATCATCAAACAATTTCATTTGTTGTTGGAAATATTAGACATTCCACTTCAGCATCATTCTTCACCTTTCATTGTACAGGGCCCCAGTGAGACCGCACCTGGAGTACTGTGTGCAGTTGTACAGGGCCCTAGTGAGACCGCACCTGGAGTACTGTGTGCAATTGTAAAGGGCCCTAGTGAGACCGCACCTGGAGTACTGTGTGCAGTTGTACAGTGCCCTAGTGAGACCGCAACTGGAGCACTGTGTGCAGTTTTGGTCTTATCGGAGATGAGGAAAAACTTTTTCAGTCAGAGAGTTGTAAATCTCTGGAATTCTCTGCCTCAGAAGGCAGTGGAGGCCAATTCTCTGGATGCTTTCAAGAGAGAGCTAGATAGAGCTCTTAAGGATAGTGAAGTGAGGGGGTATGGGGAGAAGGCAGGAACGGGGTACTGATTGAGAGTGATCAGCCATGATCGCATTGAATGGCGGTGCTGGCTCGAAGGGCTGAATGGCCTACTCCTGCACCTATTGTCTATTGTCTATTGTCTATCATTCAACTTAATTTATTTCTCACCAAAGATGTTCTTCTCCCACCCTGACTAAAATATCAGGTGCTCAGGTCAAAGGGACTCATTTAGCAGGTGTTTACAGAGTTTATATTCTTGAGCATCAAATCAAAAAGTGACTAAGATTAAAGAGTTTGACGGAGAAGGTTAACAAAATATTAGTTCATTTTGAATGACAAGGCCATTTGATATAGACTATAATGTTCAAAGCTGCTCAAAAGTATTTTCGTGTTCATCTCACATATAAATTATAAAGTGGGAAATGGAAATATTTTGTTATCTCTTCCACAGCACCTGTGTTATCATTAGAGAAAAATCACACAGGAAACCAGTCTAATAAACACTTCAGAAATGTTGGTATAAATTGTAATAGGTTCTATAGTCATAGCCAAGATGTATCTGGTACATTTTAAGTAGTATACAGGACTTTAATTTCTTTATTGGATAAAACAAAGCAATTCAAATGTATTGAGAAATATTCCAACTTTATGAATAACATAAAGATTGTACGCACTGCAGTACCAACTGAAGTACCACAGAGAATAACCTGAAACTCACTGAACGAAGCCCACTGTGTTAGGATGAACTACAATTTAAACCTTTGAATAACAATGTCAACAACAACATGGTGACATGGAGAATAAAAAAGTAAAGCTATGGGGTCTCTTAGTGATCACAAAAAACAAGAAAGAAAATAACACTATGAAATACACCAATTACAGAGAGCCTGGACAAAATCTCGTGGAGCAGAATTGGCATTTCTATTAAGTATATCAGCAGTAAATGGACAGTCTGTGGGGTGATAACAATAAAAAAGCTGTAATTAGGCTCACTATCTTTAGACTAGAAAGATAATTAATTAATTGTGCTCTTGGATAATAAGAATGTTTGCTGCATATCGTCTTCCTTTCTATGGTAGATCAGCCATGATCACATTGAATGGCGGTGCTAGCTCGAAGGGCCAAATGGCCTCCTCCTGCACCTATTGTCTATTGTCTATTTCCTTCCTCCCACTCCTCCCCTTTCTCCTCTTCTCCATTGTTGACATGACCTCAATGGCACATGAGACATGTCCCAGCATGCTTCTCAACTGCTGGTTTGTCTTAATCTAGCCCACTTTACCTCAATTTAACCCTGGATTTATTGACAACAATCAGACAGGATCAAGACTTTGGTCAATTTCCTGCTTATATCTGGTCACATATGTTTCTTACATGGCCTTGGAATGGAATCAACCAACTGGCCAAAAATCCTTTCAGTCGTTAAGGTCATAATTAATCCTTCAATAAATTGAATATATTTAATATTCTCTCAAAGTATGTCAGCACAAGTGTATATTCCAGTTGTTATTGCCCTTCAGAAGGGTCAAAATGTCACCAGAGATGCTGCCTGACCCGCTGAGTTACTCCAGCACTCTGTGAAATGTCACCTATCCATGTTCTCCACAGATGCTGCCTGACCCAGTGAGTTACTCCAGCACTCTGTGAAACGTCACCTAACCATGTTCTCCACAGATACTGCCTGACCCAGTGAGTTACTCCAGCACTCTGTGTCCTTTTAAGGTTAGAAAGTGGATGTGAGCTATCTTCTTGAAACATTTGTGTTTCTATATTTCCAAAGCAGAATGACTCACAAGCAAATAAATTTGGAATAGGAAGAAGTCATTCAGTACATTTATAGCAGAGCTGATCATATCCTTAGCCCTGTGTAGACAAAGTAACCATTCCTGTTGATCAGGCATCCACCTTTAAAATATTTTAGATACTGTTTCCTCCTCCCTTTGAGGAGAGTTCTAAACATTCATGACTTTCAGAAAAGATTCCATCTCATCTCTGTTTTAAACAGGAAATCCCTCATTTTTAAACAAAAAGTTAACTGGGAACATTAGCAGGTCAAGCAGCATCCACAGAGGAAGTGGAATGGTCCCAATGGTTAACGTTTTGTGTCGAGACCCTGTAACGGGATATGAAATGTTGATCAGCCCATTGCCTCTTCAGATGCTGCTTGACCTGTTGAGTTCTTCAAGCAGTTTTTATTTTGTTCCGGATTCTAGCATCTGCAATCTCTAATACCTCCTTTATTTTAAACACCGACACTTTAGTTCTAACTTTCCCCACAAGAATAATAATCAGTCCACATCCAATCTGTTTATTCCCTTGAGAATCTTTTATGTTTCTTTCAAGTCCTCTCCCCTTCGAAATTCCCATAGATACAAGGTTGGCCTGGCCAATATCTCCTCAAAAGACAATCTGCCCATTCAAAGGATTAGTCCAGTGAACCTTCTCTGAACTGCATTAAATGCATCCATGGGCTTCCATAAATAAGACCAAAGCTCCACTTAATTCTCCAGATTTAGTCTCACTATTACTCCATCTAACTGAAACATAATCTCCCTACATTTGTGTTTAATTCCCAAGCATTAAATTATAATAATCAGTTAGCTTTCCAAATTACTTGCTGGACCTGTATACTTTTGCAAATCCACCAGTCCCCTGTGCATCTCAGAGCTATGCAATCTCTCACCATGTAGATAATATTTATTTCTTATTGAAAATGGACAATGTTGCACTCTTCCAGATAATGGAGCTGTGGTTGAATGCATTTTGGTGAGTTGCTGCAGTACATTTTGCTATTGGTACACACTGCAGTTACTGCATACTGGTGAAGAGGGTGTGAATGTGTGGAGTGGTGACTGGGCCACCAGTTATACAGCCTGCTTTGGTCTGGATGCCTTTAAACTTTGGGTGTTATTGTAACTCCACTCATCCAGTCAAATGGCAAATATTCTTGATCTGTATTTTGTGAATAATGGAATTATTCATTCTCTCTGCAAATTGGTCAAATTTCTCCACTCCTGACCTGATGGAAGATTATCAGGAAGCATCTGAAGAGTTTGGCTGTAAAACAGTGCTGCTACATAAACCAGTCTCAAATTGGCTCCAGGATAAGTAATCTCCAGCAACCACAAACATGTTTTGTGGAGTGTACAACTCCAGCATGTGGAGAATTTCCCCACTTCCCATAGACTTCAGCTTTATCACACTCCCTCATGTCACACTCAGTCAGATGCTATGTTAGGAGCAGTAACTTGCACCTCATCTCCAGGATTCCCCCTCTTTTATCCAGTTTGGGTTATAGTGGGTCTTGGACCCATGGTGCTGGCATTGACTCAACAGAGCAGTATTGAATAGATTATGCAGGTGCGCTAGAAAACACAAAAGGAAATCTGTACATTTTCCCCGATAACTGAGAGAGTAATTTGAAAAAAATTATTGAAAAGCACACTGAACATTTTGAACATTTAGAAGAATAAATTTACTTTTGACAACTAGCACTAAATACGCGCCACAGATCGAATGTACCTCCACTCATATAACCAAAGTCTGTAGTCTCTTTTTTGCTCTGGTTTATTTTCACCCACATGTTTAGACCATAATGGTGTATCCTTATTGTTTTGATGTGTTTATGCTTTATTCTTAATTGTCAACTGTGTGTTTGTGTTGTCATTTGTGAGCGGAGCACCAAGGCACATTCCTTGTATATGCATACTTGGCCAATAAACGTATTCATTCATTCATAATTTGCTGTAACCGTGAAGAGGTTAGTAACACTGGCTAGTAAGAGGTTAGTAACCGTGAAGAGGTCAGTAACACCAATGGTACAATGGCTGATACTCTTCAATATGTTTAGTTCTAGCAATCAAAGGTACATATTTTGAAAAAAAGCTATCTTTACAGTTCATTTCCTTCTCATTACCATAGATCTCACAAAGCTCAACATATTTTCAAATTCATTTGTGAATAAGATAATTCCCGAGTCATAATGAGTTATAAAATCACATTTATATGTAATGCATGAAGTGCATGAAGAGGCAGGGAACAGAAATGACAAGCTGTCAGTAATATGTATTATTGTTTTATAATTCTAATGATTCAATATGTGACAAGCATCAAGCAAATTTACTAAAATATTCAACTCTTCACAAGGAGGGTAAATTACCATCAAATGACTGTTATTTGACTGCGAGCTACATTTAAAAAACTTTTTTTTAGAATGACATCAATAGATGCTATTAGGTGGTCTACAAATCTTTCTCTTCACTCGCAAATTAGAGTTGCTGGTATCAATAAGTAAATCACTGAGTTCTCATTTTTGCTCTCAAATAGAAACAAACGTACTGAAACAGAAAAAAATAGTTGTATACTTGAGCGATTTTTTAACCTCAACCAAATAAGAAATGCAGGAAATACTCATTAGACCAATTAGCATCAGTGGAGAAATAATATCTGGCCTTTCATCTCTCTGGACGTTCACTGATTAAAGTAATAATATCTGGCCTTTGACCTCTCTGGACGTTCACTGATTAAAGTAATTTTGGAAAACACCTTTCTCCATAAATGCAGATTGGCTTGATGTGTAGTGTAATAAGGAACTGCAGATGCTGGTTTACACAAAATGCTGGAGTAACTCAGCGGAACAGACAGCATCTCTGATTAGAAGGAATGGATGGCGTTCAAAGCCCTTCAGACTGTATATATCCAATATTTCATCTTTTTTAAATTTCAAATTTCCAACATCCAGACCATTATTTTTGTCAGTTAGTTTATTATTCTTGCAGTTACTGATTTTTCCAGTAACTCCTTTCCAACTAAGTTCTCAATGCTGAATATGTTCTCAGTGTGATCATTTAGTGAGACATTTGATCTTCACTATCTTGGAGAATCAAAGAAACAGTGCACAAAAGTCGGAATTTGTCTGTCTAATTTACCATTCATATAGTGCATTGTTTCAATGCCTTTTCATACTAAAGCCCAGAGATGAAGGTTTAAGAGTCAGCTCACTCTCTCTCATACAGCAGGTGAAAACACAGACACAGGTCTCCTTGTTTGCTTAGATGTGAATTAGCATTTAATAGACAATAGACAATAGGTGCAGGAGGAGGCCATTCGACCCTTCGAGCCAGCACCGCCATTCAATGTGATCACGGCTGATCATTCTCAATCAGTACCCCGTTCCTGCCTTCTCCCCATACCCCCTGACTCCGCTATCCTTAAGAGCTCTATCCAGCTCCCTCTTGAATGCATTCAGAGAATTGGCCTCCACTGCCTTCTGAGGCAGAGAATTCCACAGATTCACAACTCTCTGACTGAACAAGCACACAAACTACTACACAAACAGAGGAAAATAAAACTGAGAAAATAAAACGGGGCAAAGCTAAAATACGGTAATTGCTCTAAGTAGTTAAGTGAATAATGACTCATTAGATTTTCCAGTCTGTCTCCCACGTGATGCAAGGTGGACCGAGTGCAAGGCAAAGATTTTCAATCTTAGTTCATAGTAATTTATTTTAATGGTCTTATGGGTGCCACTAAAGTATTCCTATCTCAATTGCCTTCTAAAATGAAGTAACTATTTAGATTTTAATCTTAAACAGGGAACTTCAAACATAGTCTAAAATAAACAATAAACAAATGAGATAAGAAGGGTTACTTTAGTGGCAGCCATAAGACCATTAAAGTCACAATTAAACAATTTGAAAGTCAAAAACAAATTGCTGGAAGCACCCAGCAAGTCAGACAGCACCTGTGAAAAAATAGAAGTAACTGAGGGGTAACTTTTCCACACAAAGGGTGGTGGATGTATGGTCGGAGCTGCTGCAGGAGGTAGTTGAGACAGGGACCAGAGCAATGTTTATGAAACATTTATACAGGTACATGGATAAAGTAGCTTTAAAGGGAGATGGGCCAAATGGGCAGAACGGCCTGTATCTACGCTGTATGACTGACTATAATTTGGTCTCTCCTTTCAGTGTTATTAAACATTTTAATTCAATCAGATATATGGGCACAATAGTTTCTAAGGCTAGAGTAAAACTGGGCGCGTGTCGGAGATGGTAGCGATTAAATAAACTTGTAAAATCATAAATGCTCCCGGCTAATTCACTCTTTATGTCCCCAAATGACAAGCCAATTTGCTCAATAATCCCTTTAACGCGCATTGTTTAAACTGCTCTGATTACTGAACAGAGAAATAAAAGGCTGTTTGTTTGGATTTTTTGATCATTCAGAGTTTTGTTGTTTCAAAGAAACTCTCGCCGGTGTGTTCAGTGTGAATGTGCCCAAGACGTTTCACAGAAGACCAATATCAACAATCACTGGGAGGTGGGAGAGGTAACCACAAAATGGCCAAAGTAATATATGTTTACACTATGTTGTGTCATTGAGCCTCATGAGCAACTAGGTACAATGGGATGGGCCGAAGGGCCTGTTTCCATGCAATGTGGCTCTTTGACATTTGACACGGGTGGGACAAGTGTGAAACTGTGACAGGCATGACTTCGCTTGAACTGACAGCCGCATTTGACAAGAGGGGTAGAAACATAGAAACATGGAAACATAGAAAATAGGTGCTGGAGAAGGTCATTCTGCCCTTCGAGCCAGCACCGCCATTCAATATGATCATGGCTGATAATCCAAAATCAGTACCCTGTTCTGGCTTTTTCCCCAGATCCCTTGATTCCCTTAACCCTAAGAGCTAAATCTAACTCTCTCTTGAAAACATCCAGTGAATTGGCCTCCGCTGCCTTCTGTGACAGAGAATTCCACAGATTCACAACTCTCTGGGTGAAAAAGGTTTTCCTCATCTCAGTCCCAAATGGCCTACTCCTTATTCTTAAACTGTGACCGCTGGTTCTGGACTCCCCCAACATCAGGAACATTTTTCCTGCATCTACCCTGTCCAATCCTCTAAGAATTTTATATGTTTCTATAAGATCTCCTCTCATCCTTCTAAATTCCAGCGAATACAAGCCCAGTCGACCCATTCTTTCATCTTATGTCAGTCCTACCATTTGGGAATTAACCTGGTGAACCTACGCTGCACTCCCTCAATAGAAATAATGTCCTCCCTCAAATCAGGAGACCAAAATTGCACACCAATACTCCAGGTGTGGTCTCACCAGGGCCCTGTATAATTGCAGTAGGACCTCCTTGCTCCTAAACTCAAATCCTCTCGCAATGAAGGCCAACATGCCTTTAGCTTTCCTCACTGCCTGCTGTACCTGCATGCTTATTTTCAGCGACTGATGTACAAGCACACCCAGGTCTCGTTGCACCTCCCCTTCTAATCTGACACCATTCAGATAATAACCTGCCTTCCTGTTCTTGCCACCAAATTATATAACCACATTTATCCACATTATACTGCATCTGCCATGCTTCAGCCTACTCACCCAACCTGTCCAAGTCACCCTGCTGCCTCACAGTATCCTCCTCGCAGCTCACACTGCCACCCAGTTTTGTGTCATCCACAAACTTAGAGATGTTACATTTAATTCCCCCACCTAAATCGTTAATATATATTGCAAACAACTGGTATCACAAAATGCTGGAGTAACTCAGCAGGTCAGGCAGCATCATGTAAACAACTGGGGTCCTAGCACCGAGCCTTGAGGCACCCAACTAGTCACTGCCTGCCATTCTGAAAAGGACCCGTTAATTCCCACTCTTTGCTTCCTGTCTGCTAACCAATTCTCTATCCATGTCAACACCCTGCCCCCAATAGCATGTGCTCTAAATTTGCACACTAATCTCTTGTGTGGGACCTTGTCAAAGGGTTTATGAAAGTGCAGATACACCACATTCACTAGCTCTCCCTTGTCCATTCTACTTGTTACATGCTCAAAAAACTTCAAAAGGGGTCACAAAACATTTTCACATTCCCCCATATATTTCCGGACTTTTATATAGATGATTGACAACTGTATGTGGGGTTCACTACATGTTTAAGACGCATTGGTGGTGGATTGCGGACAGTCGCTCCAAGCCCACCTCGTTCCTCTCCCCCCCCCCCCCCCCCGCTCCCCTCCTTCCCCCCACCCCTTCCCCCCACCCCTCCTCCCCTTCCCCCTCCTCCCCACCCCTCCTCCCCTCCACCCCTCTTCTCCCCCATTTTCCCTACCGCTCCCCTGCTCCCCCACCCCTCCTCCCCCCCACTTCCCCTCCTCCCCCCACCCCTCCCCCCCCTCCCTGCTCCCCTCCCCCCCTTTCCCTTACCCCCCTTTCCCCTCCCCTCCCTGCTCCCCTCCCCCCTCCTCCCCCCTTTCCCCTCCCCCCCTTTCCCCTCCCCCCCTTTCCCTTACCCCCTTCCCCCCCCCCCCCTGCTCCCTTCCCCCTCCCTCCTCCCCTCCCTGCTCCCGGGCTTCAAGCGCCGCTGCGTGTGAACGCCACACACTGGGATGTGTCCGACCCGCTAGTGCTGATCCCCCCCCCCCCCCCCCTCCACACACTGGGAGCTGTCCGACCCTCTAGTGCTGATCCCCCCCTCCACACACTGTCGTGTCCGACCCTCTAGTGCTGATCCCCCCCTCCACACACTGGCGTGTCCGACCCTCTAGTGCTGATCCCCCCCTCCACACACTGGCGTGTCCGACCCTCTAGTGCTGATCCCCCCCTCCACACACTGGCGTGTCCGACCCTCTAGTGCTGATCACCCAATCCACACACGGACGGAGCGAGCCACTTTGTCCAGCCACATCATCCAACCATGGCAAAGTGCCTCACTCGCCTTCACCACAACCCACACCTCCACTGATTCAAAGCAGGACGGTTGCTTTTGTATTATTGCTCCTTTCTCCGTTCTTTGTTCAGCTGAGATTTGTGGTTGGATTTACCCAACACGTTTGAGGATTGGACATTCTTTGGCTCGTTAAGGTAAGGTACAAATTCAACCTTTACGGATTCACGTGTGACTAGAGGTATTCTGGGGGGGGACGGGGGGGGGGGGACTAAATTGTGAACGAATTAAATAAACTTTTCTTTTGTCATCGAATCGATGTTGTATCAAACTCGGACCTAATTGGAACCAAATAAAATAATTTCTGTGGTGTAACTTTTACAAGACAACATACGCGAGGTTGAAGCGGGGTTTACTGTCCCAGCCACTTACCCAAGCATTTGGTTAAAACGCGCGGTGGCTTCTAGTTACAGCTGGAACGGTAACGCGGCGTTAGGGCTGAGGCTGGAGATGCGGATGATTCATGCAGAAGGAGGGGCGTGGATGGTTAATTTCATTTTACTTGAAAGTGCACTGGGGGAGGGAGGGGGTGGGGGTGGTAAGTTGCATGAGTAAAGCCATCTCATGGGAAAAAATCTCCCAATAACCCCCCTCCCCGTTTGAAGATTGACGCCTGTGCTCGGCATCAGTTACATCTTTAAAACTGCCTTTAGAAAGTCAGGGGTTGTTTGCATGCTGTGCAGGCAGAATGGTTACACCATCAATGCATCTATTCGTGGACTTCAATGAAAGCGGATTCTAAAGGTCAGAGCCGTGTATTGTACACTTTATACCATTCTGTTTCACAGGCGGAGAGTTACACAAACAATTGTTAGCAAACTCGCGAAGGAACAGCCACTTCTTCACACGCGGACAGAAATGTGCTCACATTGTCTATGATCAGTTATGCATATATTCGGCAACACATATATAGTTAGATGTTCTCAAGACAAAACTGTGAGCAATGGATGTTGTTGGAGGCTGCAAAGTCGGTCACTTAAAACTCTCTGTATAATTACATAAATCTCCATTGCAATACCGGATATCGAATGTGTTCAACCATAGACCCAAAGTGTGGAGATGTCAACCTCTATTATCTATCCCCTAATCATTATGTACTGTGATATTTTTCAATTACTGTATAGTTACATGATTTTTTCTTACAATCGTGGTAAGATGTAAAAGTCAGCTTCTAACTTTGAAACTCGAGATTCGTGCTGTTCAAGATGAAAGATTATTACGATGGAGGTTCGAATATGGGTGATGGCACAGGTACAATTGCACAGCCAGAATGGCTACATTCACAAGTGACTGAATTATACAAACTAACATGGTGGATCAGACCTCACGATGTTCGTGAATTTATCCTTGTGTGCCGAGTGTTCTTTCTGGTTTTGTGCAGCGGGTGGGTTTCTAGATCCAAGTGTTTGTAGAAGCAGGTGGAACTCATTGAACCATTGTTAGTCAGGGAGTCTTCATACATTAAAAAGTCTTCTCCGAGCACTCTCATATGAAATACGTTCTTATTTAATTAAAATATTCAATGATGCGAAAGTGATTATCATATTCACAGGCACACAGATTTAAAGATAATAGGGATAATGTTAGAATAAGTGTAATGAACTAATTAATTTATAGAATATTCATAAGTAAAAGTAATTAATATTAATTAGTTCTAGATAAATATCGCAAAAAAAGTTCTGAAAGTTAAAAATTGCAAGAAATATTCTTTATGCTGCACCGTCCCAAAGAATGATTGCACGATTTAGCTATCTCTCTTTAATGTATGTGATTGGTTCCTGTTTTGATTAGTTTGCTGTTCCCAATGTGTGTTGTTTGCATGAGGTATATATTTTGTGCTCTACTTAATGATAATAGTTCGTTATTGTATGTTCTCCAATTGAACTGCAGCGTGAAAATCTTCATACCGCCAAAAACAGTTAGGTTTCAGCGGCACCTGATCCTTCGATGGCAACTACGAGTTTATCCTCTGCTTCAACACGGGTATTTGTTTCACTGTTTTGTTAATGTAACAGAAAAGTAAAGTGAGCAAAAACTGGGCAAAAATTGTCTGAATTCTTCATTGGCTAGATTGAACATTGAATACAAATGGAATATGATTTTTTTAAATTCTGTTAGAATTTTGTGTTAAAATTCTATATTCAGGAGTAAAGAGGGTGAGAACAAAAAAGGTAAGAACAAAAGTGACACATCCTTTACCCCTCAATTCATCCAGCATAAATATCAAGGGAGAGGTCACATTTCCATTTGTGCTCTGATGTTCTTTAAAAATAACCAATTGTTTAGATTATATATGTGGTAGTGATTTATACTACATATTATGGTATCATGCCTCTGTCTTCAGATGATGATTTCCCTTACATCTGTATGGTTCTGAGCCTGTGCTGTTAAACAAATTATATTAGACCTGATTTTCTTATTTAGCCTCCAGGGTAAACATATTCCGGAGTTTCATATTCATGTAGATCTTGATGTCTTCTAAATACAGTCAATGTAAAGATGGCATTTCTAGTTATATTCTGATGCTTTATTAACTGAGAACAGTAACGCAAGAGTGAATCATGGCTTTATTTTAGACCTTTTGGTAAGTATTTATCTTTAATATATTTGGAAATCAGTTTCTTCCCTAAATTTGCTCTCACTCGGTGCAAAGGTTAACTTATATTAATCTTCTGCAGTTTATCTCCTATTTTGGTGATGAATAATCTTTAGCAAACAGAAAAAAAAATCAGTAACTATATATTCTCACTATGTTAACACTAAATTATTTGGAGAATATTGCTTATTCTTCCCCATCTCCAAGTTGACTTTTAAGGCAATTTTCCCCAACACATAAATAAGCCAATCTGTAGTGCAAATGCTAATAAGCGATTAAAATAGGGACAGCATTTGCTTACACCGAGCGAGGATGTGTTCATTACTCTCTCCCATTGCCCTTACTTCCGAAGATGTAAGGTCCTGCCACCACATGGCATTACATCGAGTAGCCAAATTCAGAACAGATGAGGCTCAGCCATCTGAAGCAGCCCCAGGGCTGGAAGCAGGAGCATGTTAATCGAGAGTCGAGTGTTTCAGAATATTATCTGTCGAGATGCCTTTTCCTGTTGCTTCATGATGCCAAAGAAAGGCTATGTCCCAAATTACAGAGTTAATGGAGAAAATCCCAATAATAGGTATGGTGCATGTCACATGATCATAACAATATGATTGACTGTTTCAGGGGATAAAAAGGCTCTATGCATATTTAAAAGGTAATGATGGACAGATTACATTGTCAGCTTTTTGTGAACATTTATAATGCAAAGGTGGTCTAGTGATTCCCTGAGAGATTTTCTGTTTAAACAGCGAACTTGCCTTTATGACAACTCTTGGATGATTTTTTTTAAACTTCACACATTATGAATTACATGAAAGCTCAATAGCATATGCAGGCAAAGGCAACATCTTGCACACACTGCAACTACATTGATGGTTTTTTGGGGAACCTGGGCACACTGGCAAGGCCAGCATTTATTGGCTGCCCTTGACCCAATTGAGTAACCTGCATGTGAGAGTCAACCACAGACCCAGCAACAATGACAGATTTCCTCTGATGAAATAGATTAATGAAATAGATTTGTTTTTATGACAATTTGGTGGCTTTTGTGGTTGTCTTTCTGAAGACTAGTTCCCTTTATCCAAATTGTTTGTTACTAACTGAATTTTAATGGCACAGCTGTATAGTAGGATTTTAATTTGGGATTGTTAGTTTAAGGTTTTGGATTATATCCAGTAAACTAACTACTGTGACACTCCATTCCCTTAAAACACCTGTGGGTATTTGACAGCTATGGGACGGAATCCCACCCTGTGTAAATGTGGAAGATACATTTTAGTCATTCTAGTAAATACGGAGCAAAATATTCATGAAACTTTAACTACAGATTAGTGTTAAAAACCGTAACATCGTTCAGGGAAGGTAACCTATCATTGCTGTAGAGACCTGGGCAACCTGCAATTCCAGTGCTAAACCACACATCTGATTCATGGCTGATCATCTAAAATCAGTACCCCGTTCCAGCTTTTTCCCCATATCCCTTGATTTCTTTAGCCCCAAGAGCTAAATCTAACTCTCTCTTGAAAACATCCAGTGAATCGCCCTCCACTGCCTTCTGTGGCAGAGAATTCCACAGATTCACAACTCTCTGGGTGAAGAAGTTTTTCCTCATCTCACTCAGTCCTAAATGGCCTACCCCTTATTCTTAAACTGTGATCCCTGGTTCTGGACTCCCCCAACATGGGGAACATTTTTGTCCAATCCTTTAAGAATTAAAAAATGTTTCTATAAGATCCCCTCTCATCCTTCTAAATTCCAGTGAATACAAGCCCAGTCGACCCATTCTTTCATCATTTGTCAGTCCCGCCATCCCGGGAATTAACCTTGGGAACCTACACTGCACTACCTCAATAGCAATAATGTCCTTCCTCAAATTAGGAGACCAAAATTGCACACAATACTCCAGATGCGGTCTTATCAGGGCCCTGTACAACTGCAGTAGGACCTCCTTGCTCCTAAACTCAATCCTCTCGCAATGAGACCAACATGCCATTAGCTTTCTTCACTGCCTGCTATACCTGCATGCTTACTTTCAGTGTCTGATGTACAAGTACACCTTGTTGCACCTCCCCTTTTCCTAATCTGACACCATTCAGATAATAATCTGCCTTCCTGTTCTTGCCACCAAAGTGGATAACCTCACATTTATCCACATTATACTGCATCTGCCATGCATCTGCCCTCCCACCCAACCTATAAAACAAACTGTAAATAGAATATTGTTGTTGGACTGGGAAAGAGAAAGAACGTGTGTTTTAGGAATGTGGGAATAACAAAACATTGGGACTTTCTCTCTGTTGTATCTTACTGTAATGAAGCTATATTGTTCTATTTGACATGTTGTTGAGAGCACTGACACCATCTGAAGACCTATCACTTTTCCTTCTCTGCTTTGTGTCATATGTAGTTATAGTGACAACAAGGCTCTGACTCTATAGTTTGATCTTCAAGCTTAAAATTGTGAGCATTTTGCAAAAGCAGTAAGTGAACAGACAAAATTACTATCCATATGTGCCAATGGTTTAGTTAAAAAGACCCTGGAATGATAGCCATGAACTTAATGAACTGGGTAGACAGACAAGTAATGAGGCAATTTAGCATTGCTGCTAAGGTTGTGCAATGTCACCGACTTTAAATGTTGCATTCAATTGTATTATGTGATTCATGTAGGAAATAGTTTGATTCCCAGCAGCGTATGCAGAGCAGTATTTTAAGACTGTGGAGTCAGGAGAGGAATCCTATATTATATTACACGATTTGTACTTCCTCAAGGATCAGAATGAGTTGTGATTTTCCCAAATTACAACCAGGCCTTTGTTTTCTTTCAAGATCAGTTGGACCCAAGATTAATTTATGTTTGGAGATTTTATCAAACTGAAATTCAAAAGTTTCATGGATGCACATTTGGAAGAACAACATAAATTGTTGGAACTGAACAAACAAAAGGCAGATTGCTAGAGAAACGTAATGGGTCAGGCAGCATCTGTCAGTGGAAATGGACAGATGATGTTTTGGGCCAGGATCCTTCTTCAAACAGTTGGAGAGGAGATAGCTTGTCGAAAGAGGTGAAGGAAAGAGGTGGGGAAAGTGCCGGCAAGTGATAAATTCCCCCAACAGTTTGTGTTTTGTTCAAGATTCCAGCATCTGAAGACTCTTGTGTCTTCAGTATTACATTTCAAACAGTGTGGAATTCATGGTGAATAGGCACATGATCCAGTCCATAAGTAAATCATGAATAAATGAAGGCACCAGCAAGTATTTGAAGGATTTAAAATATATATTTTCTTTAGGATTTCATTTTTGATCTATATTGCATGACAATTTGCATCATCTCTTCATCAAAAAAAAAAGTTTTGATGTGCAAGTTTAATGGTGAATCAGCTGCAATGTTAATGGTGTATCAGCTGCAATGTTAATGGTGTATCAGCTGCAATGTTAATGGTGTATCAGCTGCAATGTTAATGGTGTATCAGCTGCAATGTTAATGGTTAAGCATTTTGTGAGGGAAAGCGTGTCTGGTTATGTACCTTGTCAAAGATGAGCCAAAATGAGCAAATTCTACAAACAGCAATGACCAGGTGGTCCAGTTGAATGAGAGATCAATATTTGCAAAATGTTGGCCTGGCCAGTATTCCCCAACACATAGAAAATATGGCTAAGATCCTTCATATCCACAAGGGAAAAAAATATGGATTTAATTTAACATCTCGTTGAAAGGCAACCTAATGACCAAAGATAACTATTTGTCTTTAACTTTAAACCAAATTAGCAAATCTCACTGCATGTTACTGTTTAAAAATGTGTCCAACAAATAACTGATGATTTTTTCCTTGAAGTAAGCAATTGCTCCTCCCACCATTTTCCTGAAGGATGTTCGGTTTCGTGTCATTTTATGCAGTTTTTTCAGGAAGCTTCTTTTCTGTTTACAGACAGAGTGATTGGAGTTCAGTTGGAGTTGACCAGTTTGGAGGGAATGATGGTGTTGAAAGATGAGCTGTAGTTTATAAAAAACAGCCTGACGTTTTAATGTAATTGAGGCACGTCATATTGATCTACTTGGGCATTGGTGTACTAATGCCCTATTAAAGTAGGTGGGAACTTCAGACCTCAGCACTGAGAGGTTGATGTCTGCAAAAGCTCCACCCAGTTGGTCTGCACAGGACAAAATGTACAAAACAGACATTCTGCACCCCCCTCTCCTATCAGGCAGAAGATACAAACTTTAGAGAGCACTTACCACCAGATTCAAGGACCAGTCTGAAGAAGGGTCTCGACCCGAAACGTCACCTATTCCCTCTCTTCTAGATGCTGCCTGACCTGCTGAGTTACTCCAGCATTTTGTGATACCTTCGATTTGTACCAGCATCTGCAGTTATTTTCCTACACCAGATTCAAGGACAGCTTCTTCCCCACTGTTATTAGAGTCTTGAACACACCTCTCAAAAGCAATATGTGTAGGAAAGAACTGCAGATGCTGGTTTAAATTGAAGGTAGACACAAAATGCTGGAGTAACTCATTGGGACAGGCAGCATCTCTGGAGAGAAGGAATGGGTGACGTTTCGGGTTGAGACCCTTCTTCCTAAGGAAGAAAATGCTGCCTGTCCCACTGAGTTGCTCCAGCATTTTGTGTCTACCTCTTAAAAGCAAGTCTGAAGAAAAGTCTTGAATCAAGACATCACCTATAAATGTTCTCGGAAGATGCTGCCTGCCCTGCTGAGTTACTCCAGCACTTTGTGTCCTTTAGTGTATTAATCAGTATCTGCAGTTCCTGGTTTCTATTTTTTTCTTAAAGCAAGTGTTGTATTCCTGATCCCACTTATTCCTGCCAAAACCTGTACCTGCACTTTCTCAGTAGCTGAAACACAATATTCTGCATGGTTTAATTATGTTCATACATTGGTGAGTTTGCTGAATAGCGTGCAAATCAGTGTTTCACTGTATCTTAGAAAGCATGACAATAATAAACCAATACAAATACCAACCAATACTAATGTTGATATAGTAGGAGTAATGTTGATTAATCACCACAGGACTTAATGAGTTTGCAAGTCAATGTACCAATAGATTATTCACAAAGATACATGAACATATCATGTTGGGAAGTCAGGTGAACAGAGCAGCAGCAAATTATTCCATGGTACATTTCTTCACACATTGGGGTAGCACGATGGCACAGTGAGAGAGTTGTTGCCTCACAGCGCCAGGGACCCAGGTTCAATCCTGACTTTGGGTGCTGTCTGTAGTGAGTTTGTGCGTTTGCCCGTGACCATAAGTGTTTTCTCCAGCTGCTCCGGTTTTCTCCCACACTCCAAAGGTGTACAGTTTTTTAGGTTAATTGGCTTTGATAAAGATTGTAAATTGTCCCTAGTATGTAGGATAGTGTCTGGGGATCGCTGGACAGCGCAGATTTGGTGGGCCAAAGGGCCTGTTTCTGTGCTGTATCGCTAAACTAAATATTGCATTCGCAGTTAGCAATGGCAGGTTAATCAATCTCTCACCAAGCTGAGGACTAAGCCTGCACTCATCTAATTCAACTCAGCATTTCTCCATGCTGTCATTATTCTGCTCAGGAAAACTAGAAATGGAGTATCTTTTCTAAAAAAGAACAATGTGATAGCAGTTTCACAACCGGTGCGGTCACAGTCAGGTGTGCTACCTGCAGTCACAGTCAGGTGTGCTACCTGCAGTCACAGTCAGGTGTGCTACCTGCGGTCACAGTCAGGTGTGCTACCTGCAGTCAGTCAGGTGTGCTACCTGCAGTCACAGTCAGGTGTGCTGCCTGCAGTCACAGTCAGGTGTGCTGCCTGCATTCTCTGTCTAGGGGTCATACAGCACCAATGTAAATGCATTTTGTGGATGACCTTTTGGAAATGTGCACACTGCAAAATTAGACCAACAACCTTCAGGATCCATTTAATTTTGTTCTCAGCAAAACTAAACATTTTCTTGAAATGACATTAGTGAACTATTTCAATTGAATTTTTCTGAACCATCCACCACATGTCAGTGCCTCTCTGGTGCAAACAGAGAATCCCAGGCTGAAAGGGCCACAGCTGCATCTCAGTCCTGAACTTGTGACAAAACGTCCTCGTTCAGCTGCATAACACTGGGTCATATTCCCATTTATAGTCCCTCCCTGCAAGGATTGGCTTGGGTTTAGTGCAATGCCAATGCTTCTATGGTCGCCTGGTAACATTTCTATTGAAGACTTGGCTTGATGTCCTGACAAAGTCCAAGCCTTGCTCCACATTCTCTTTTGACTTTTCAGTTAATAATGCATTCATTTTAAAAGCAATTTTTTTTAATGCTGTGATGCTCTAAGAGTTTTAATGGGTAGCTTAATATGACATAAAGTTCCCTTCTGTACATTTATATACTAAAACTCCTGTTTGTTTATTTATTCCTGAACGACAGCCAAAATGGTACACGATATGGCAACAATGTTAGGCCCACCTAACTCACCATCATCCCTTTGGTGCTAATGGAAGAAGTTTCATTGAAATCGGTGTTATATTTTTAGTTATTCACATTTTAAAGTTTAAATCTATCTCCTAGGGAGGGAGGGAGGGAGGATAAGGGGGGTTGATGGGGGAGGGGGAGAGGGGGAGGGGGGTTGATGGGGGAGGGGGAGAGGGGAGAGGAGAGGGGGGAGGGGGGGAGGGGGAGAGGGGGGGAGGGTGATGCACCAATGCAGGAGAGGTTTGGGCCCAACAGGTCCACGGTCTAGTTGATTCTCAATGTGGAAAATGTCAGATTCAAAGTATTCAAAGAGAAAGTCAAATATGGCTCTTCGGGCTAACAGAATCATGGGATATGGGTAGAAATCAGGAACGGGATACTGATTTTGGATGATCGGCCATTATCATATCGAATAGCGGTGCTGGCTTGAAGGGCCGAATGGCCTACTCCTGTACCTATTTTCTATGTTCCTATTCTGGTGGCACCTGCATTATGTCTATTCAGGTCATGGAAATTTTCCCTTACACAATTCGCAAATCACTACCCAAAAATTAAGATCCAAAATAAAATTCATTCTCACAGCATATGTGAAAAAAAAAGTGAACAAATGCTTTTTTTTTCAACTTGCATTTGTTGACGTACTCATAGATAATGCTGGTTTGCATTGTGGATGAATCACTAGAGTCCTGGTTTACAAATTAACCTGTTTTACTGACCATCAAATATGAACATTAGAAAGCTCAGTAGAAAGGTCACCACCTCAATGTTATCTGTCTCCACAAATGCTGCTTAACCTGCTGAATATTTCCAGCAGTCTTGTTTCAGTACCAGATTTTCAGCATTTTACTTTTTTGACAGCTGTCTATAGGCCCTTTTAAGCTCCATATCGACTTCCTCTTGAGGGATCTATGGACAAACACTACATTTATTCCTCCATTTTATTCAGTATACTCTGCAAACCTGCATTCATCCAAATCATTAATACATATATCACAAAAATCAATAAGTACAGAAACTCCGCTGGTAACAGCCTTCCACAGTCACAGAAAACATCAATGAATCTTTACCCTTTGCTCCTTTGCACAAAGCCAGTGTGGGATTTAGTTTGTTGCTCTCCATCAGGTCACAGAGGCGTCACCATTGTTGACCAGCACAACTGCTGAGCCAAGGGTGGAGTTAGGATTTATGGCAGGCAGACCTTTGCAGAAGAAGAGGGAAAGAAGCCACAGGAGAGAGGTCCAGGGAGCAGGACTGGAGGAATGCAAAGGGACAGGAGAGCTGTGGGGTGTGGGTGAGTGAATATTATGAATGAAATAAGCTCAAAAGTTCAGGAGCAGAATTGGGCCTTTCAGCCCATCAGGTCTACTCTGCCATTCAATCATGGCTGATCTATCTCTCCCTCCTGCTTTCTCCCCATAACCTCGACATCCATACTAATCAGGAATCTGTCAATCTACGCCTTAAAAATATCCATTGACGGCCTCCACAGCCATCTGAGGCTGGTGAACCTGTGGAATTATTTGCCACAGAAGGCTGTGGAGGCCAAGTCAATCGACATTTTTAAGGCAGAGATAGATAGATTCTTGATTAGTACGGGTGTCAGGGGTTATGGGGAGAAGGCAGGAGAATGGGATTAGGAGGGAGAGATAGATCAGCCATGATTGAATGGTGGAGTAGACTTGATGGGCCGAATGGCCTAATTCTGCTCCTATCACTTATGACCTTAAAGAGCTGGCATGGACACAATGGATCAAATGAACTCTAGAGCATTGCCATTCTTTATTCAATGCGTTATTTGTGTCTGTGCAGTTTTATTCATTTCCAGTGCAGCAGCTAGGTTTTGGTTCATTCTTGTCACTAATTCTGCTCCTTTCACTTATGACCTTAGTACAGGCCCAGTGCCTGACACTCATAAACCTTCTCTAGACCCTCTCACGCCAGCACATCCTTCCTCAGATATGGGGCCCAAAACTGCAACAATACTCCAAATGCGGTCTGATCAGTGCCTTATAAAGCCTCAGCATTACATCCCTGTTTTATATTCTAGTCCTCTCAAAATAAATGCTGGTATAAATGTTCATGCGACATGGAACTGAGGTAAAGACCAACCATGATCTACTCTTGTCCCCTGTTTATGGGGTTAAAATATTACATCTGGACATTTCTTCACGTACTAATATGCTTGATACAGTTGGAAACCTATAGTAAAATAGATAAATCCTGTATCTATAAAGCTCTTAAATTGGAACCAATCTCTACAATAAATTTAGTTTAATCAATAGTTTATTTACCATCAGTGAACAATTACACAGGAACGTCATTTATATTCAAATACAATTTTCCTGAGACAGGACTACAATTATTCACAAAAAGTCAGAATGACTTTAATTGAAGAAAATAACTTGTTTCACGCTGTCTAATCTTTAACACCCACTTATGAGATGTCAGCCTGACATACTTCCTTAAAGGAATTAATGCAATATATTTAGTATTTCAAGCTGAGTTAATGCAATAATTCCTGATTTAGAACCAATGCCACCTGTCACAGTGAAAATAGACAAACTATGTCCATGACTGTAATTTTACCAGGGGCTCATGGTGGCTGTTGGGGAGAGATCCAATCCATTTATCTTTGATTGTTAGTCCCAAACTCATGCAACATCATGACTTGGTGATTGGTCTTACCTCCATTCATTCGCACGATAAGAATAAGTAGCTATTGTTTGACACCATGGACATAACGATACAAGTGCATCTTTGTAAATGTCTAATTGATTTCCGTAAAACTATTTGTATGGAAGCAATAGTAACCATTTCAACTCCTTCAATCCGTTCCATGACTCAATCAAGATATGGCAGCCTGAATAAGCCCTATTTGAACCATATCTCTTGGTACCCAATATAAAAGATCTATGGATCCCAGCCCTGAAGAATACATCCACACCCTTTAGGGAAAAGACAATATTAATTCCCATCGGCCCATATCTCTACCACTGGCCATCCAGATGTGAATGAAGTAAGAATATTCAGCCGTTGTGAGTCAACACAAGGAAAAATGGAGAAAAAAACCCTTGCTAGGCTTTGGAGTCTAGATGCACATTTCATTTGCCCAAGGACATCGTTTCTTTTTAAGGGACATCTGCAAAAATAATTTCTACGTTGATGTAACGGTAACATTTTCAGCTTGGTTCGAATTTTCTAATGTTGCTTCCTATCTGATAGACCATTTCCCACAGGCAATCACTGCTGCATTCCGTATGATACCAAGCAGTCATCAGATGCTGCAGGATATTACCACAAATATGAACATATTCAATCTCATTCTGATTCTTAACATCATGTGCATCTAAAATCATGAACCTTCCCACACCACGCTGAAGGCATTGGGTATGAAAGAACAACGTAACAGTCCTGCCATGAGTAACTCAATAGATAGATTATAGGAGCCATAACAAATTGCAGCCTGTTTAACACTTCTTTGTAGGATGCAGGAAGGGTTAGGGTTAGGGTTTGAATACAAGATCGTCCATGAATTTACTGATCAAATAGAATCCAAGCCAGGAATATCATGCAGTACATTGAGATATTTACACGGACTATTTAGAAAACATTTCGGAGTTGCTTCACTGTTAAGATTTCTCAAGACTGCTCAGCTTTGAAAAAAAGAGTCTGCATTGTATGAGGAAGTCTGTTTGGCCTCATGGGGCTTCTGTCCCGTCTTGTGGGAACCCATGCGTTACTTCCACAGATGTGTCCAAATTTCTGACGTCAATAACTGGGTTTGACATCTTTGGCATCTCGTCGCAGCAACATCTTGATCCATTTTGGCATCTGCATTCTCCGGATTCCTTGGGACACCGTATCTTACCGCACGTCAATCCCTCCATCAATGTTCCCCTTGAGTGTTGTCACTGGACTGTGAGAAGCAGTGAAGAAAGTGATTCATTGGCTGACAAGGGACATTCAAGTTGGAGGTCTAGTGTTTCCTTATTTGATTCTCTGCAAGAACAATGGAACTGATGATTCCAGTTGGCCTGCTTAGTCTTATATTTTCAGGTGCAAGTTAGGTCTATTACCAGAACACCTATAGCTGATAAGAGCACAGAAATGTGCACATCTCCATCCACAACTAGATCAAATCCTGAAAGGAAGATAATAATAATAATAATAATAATAATAATAATAATAATAATAATAATAATAATAATAATAATAATAATAATAATAATAATAATAATAATAATAATAATAATAATAATAATAATAATAATAATAATAATAATAATAATAATAATAATAATAATAATAATAATAATAATAATAATAATAATAATAATAATAATAATAATAATAATAATAATAAATTTAATTTATATAGCGCTTTTCTGGAAACTCAAAGACGCTTTACAGAGTAAATAAAACATAAAATCAATAAATAAACAAAAGATTTGTCCAGGCGGAGAAGTGGCGAACAAACAGCGCCAGCGTCCTCTCACGTCAGGGTCCGGCGTAAATGGTTGACAATAAACAATAAACAGTAAATGGTTGACAATAAACAATAAAGAACACGACACACAATTACAGTTTAACACAGACAACCATCACAGTGATTCCTCCAGACACACCCTCACTGTGATGGAAGGCAAAGAAAAGTCTTATCTCCTCCTCATTCTTCTCCCGTGGTCAGGCAGTCAACTGCTGCCTCGAGGCGATCGAGGCTCCCGACTTTTGAAACCCCCGCCGGGCAATGAAAAGTGCCGCGGCCGAGCCACACAGGGCGATGAAGGTCCTGCGAACGAGTCGATCGAGCCTCGCGCTTCGGGGCGGTCGAAGCTGCTACGGCTGGAGCTCCCGAAAGCCGGTCGCCAGCCAGGGACCTGCGAGCTCCCGATGTTGCGGTCTGCAGGGCCCACGGCTGAAGCCTCCGAGATGGTAAGTCCAGGCCCTGCGACCGGAGCCTTCAAGGTCGTTCCCAGCTGGAGGCCGCCAACTCCACGGTGTTAGGCTGTAGCGCGAACGGAGATGCAACACGGAAAAAGGTCGCACCCACCCCCCCCCCCCCCCCCATGGTGTTGTTCTTGGGGATGACCACTAGGTGATTCAGACACATCGTCAGTTGTGTACCTCAACGTCACTGGGTGCTTTGGCCTTTTATCACAAGACAAGATCACAAGATTATTATTTTCTAAAATGTCCCCTATTATGGAACAATGGGTGAAGGTGGAAGTTCACAAATGTAACTCTTTAAGAAGGCGACAAAACGCAGGGGATCATTGACTGGTGAATGCAGCTTCAGTGGTAAGGAAAATACCAGACAATTATAACGTTGTAGAATATAACCTCTAGAAGATGTCAATTGGATTAGACAAAGTCACATGGATTGATGATGGGGAAATTGTGTTCGGCCAGCCCACAAGCTTCTTTTTAGGGTGTGGTTGATAGGATAAGGGAGAACCAATGGCGGTGGTGTATTTGGACTTTTAGAAAGTCTTTGATAAAGTTCTACAAAAGAGGTCTGTGTTCAACATTAAAGCATATGGAATTGGGATTAATATAATGGCATGATTTGAATATCAGTCTACATTGTGAGAACAGAATAGGAATAAATTGATTTTTTATGTGATGGCAGGCAATGGCTGATGAGGTCAGTGCCCAATGCCAGAGATTCCAAATATATAACAATAATTTGGATGAGGGAACCACATGTAATATTTCTAAGTTTGTTGGCGATACAAATCGGGGTTGTTTTATGAATTGTGGGAAGAGTTTAAAGAAGCTTCTGATTGATTTAGATAAGTTAATGAGCTTGCAAATACATGGCAGATGCAATATAATGAGGGCTAACATGATCTCCAACAGCGAGGAAAGCAGGAAATATAATTTAAATTGTGACAGGTTGGGACATGTTGATGTACAAAAGAATCAGGGTGTCTGCAAATATAGCCAGCAGTTAAGGTGACAAAATGATATCATGTAATTAAAAAGGAACTGCAGATGCTGGCTTATACCAAAGATAGACACAAAATGCAGTCTATCTGCATTAGATCAGTAGATCAGGCAACATCTCTGGAGAAAATGGATATGTGCTGGAATGGACCCAACACAAAGCATCACCTATCCATGTTCTCCAGAGATGCTGCCTGACCCGTTGAGTTACTCCAGCATTTTGTGACAATTTTTGGCAAAATGATACATTGGCTTAGCAATAGGTTAAGTCCAAGAGTAATGATGTCTTTATGTCAATTACACATGGCCGTGCTGTGGCCATATTAGTTCTTTGCCCCTTTTTACCAGGAGTACATTTGCTATTGAGAAAGTTCAACACAAGTTCACCAAAATGAAGTCTGGGATGACAGAACAGTTTTACGAGGAGAGATTAGAATAACAAGGTCTGTTTACGTTATAGTTTAGAAGAAAAAAATGACATCTTATTGAAATCTATAAATATTGATCGGGTTCAACAGGTTGGATGTAATAGGACGTTTTCCCCTGGCAGTTGTGCCAAGAACAAATTTGTGTACAAATGAATGAAAAGAAAATTGAATTTCTGCAGGCCTCCAACCAGATCTTTGGCAGAACTTCTCAGGAAATGAGAATCTAAAAATTATTGTATTAACTTTTGTGGGGCAGATACTGCATATTACATTCACTGGCCAGAAACATGAATGTGCCGGAAGCCAGCAAACCCCCAGGCCCCATTCCAAATCTTCCCACAACCATCCCTGCCTGGCTCAATGCATTTTCCTTTGAGATGTTGGCCTATTAGCTCAAAGGATTTGATGTGTGATGAGATAGAAATAATTAGGGTTCTAGGAAAGGTTTCCTCATCACCACCGCTTGTTGAGAACAGATATCATCATACTACCACTGCAGTTTGTACCCCAAACCCATATGAATACCTCTCTCCAGCTCCTCGTTCCTATTATTAAGTTCCAAATTGAAGTATAATATCAAAAAGCACATAACCTGACAAGAGAAGGAACAAAGAAGGAACAAAGAAAAACTGAGAAGTGATAGTTATCAATGCAGATTGATTACATGCCCCATCCTAGTCCCACCTGTCTGCATTTGGCCCATATCCTTATAAACCTATCCTATCCATGTAACTATCCATGTAACTGTCCAAATCCCTGCACATTAACACTAGGGACAATTTACACATGCACCAAGCCAATTAACCTACATGCCTCTACGTCTTTGGCATGTGGGAGGAAACTGAAGATCTTGGAGAAAACCCTCGCGGTCACAGGAAGAATGTACAAACCCCGTACAGACAGTATCCATAATCAGGATCGAACTCGGGTCTCCGGCGCTGCAAGCACTGTAAGACAACTCTACCGCTGCGCCACCGTGGCCAGGTTGGGCAGTTAATGTGCAGAAAGAATAACTTCATCAACAGAACACTACAAAAATTAAGATACTTAAATGCAAGGTAGTTATTCGTGGATCCCAAAGGGAAGTAGGGGTAATGAAAGTAGTGCAGCTGTCGCACATTAAGGCAAACTGTGTTTGTCCTGACCTCCAATGCTGTCGGTGTGGAGTTTTAACATTCTTCCTATGAGTGGGTGTGTGTCTTCAGTTGCTCCTGGTTCCTCCAAACCCCAGAATGATCACTATAAACTGTCCCTGGTTATTTGGGTGGTGAGGAGAAACAATGGTCTGTTAATTGGGATACAAGAAACCAGATGTTGGAATCTTGATCAAAGCACAAAGTGCTGCAGGAGTTTGAAGAAGAGTCCTGACTGGAAACATCTATAAAAAGCTGTGTGTGAGAGAATAGGTTTCAGGGAAATTAAGAAGGAAAAGGTAATAAAAGGATGAGTTGAAAGGCCTTCTACTGTTATGAATGGCATGAACAGAATGGAAAGAGACTTTTGCGGAGTGTAAATACCACCACAGTTTGCCTGGGCTGAGTGATCCATTGCATTTATATTCTGTGTAATTCTTTATAGTTCAGAAAAAAAATTAGCTAGAGTGTATCCTTGAAAGGTTGTTCTCTTCTTCAGTCTGTCAAGTCATGCTGATTTAAATTCTGGCGATGTTTACCAATGTGACCTCTAGTTTTACACATGAACAATTCAAAATCCCATTATGCGCATCTCTGAACATTTTGGAAATAAAAGTCCGTATGAAACGGTCTCTTGATGTTCTCATACGGTCAGGAGAAATATCTCCCCACTGATTCTACTGCCCAGCTGCTGGACTAACTCATCTGCCCAATTTCACACAACCAGATTTTAAATGTATAATTCCACTTCTGTCTATCGATCTTTGATCTCAGTACCATTCTCAGCCCAACACCGTCTCAGCACTTCACCAACGATAGCTCATGGTTGGTCATGGTTATGATGCCAACATTGGGAAGGACATCTCACTCTTCCTGTCTCTATCTGTACTGGCTATTACTGTCTGTCATCACTTTAAATCTGTATTTCTCTTTCTGCTAGTGTAGTCTGGCCCAATAACACAGCCTTGCTATTGACAACATTACACAGGGGTAGAAATGAATGTGCATTTAACTGCCACATTTGGCCACATCCAGTCAAAGGTACCCATTTCTTCCCCCATCTTCTCTGATGCAGAAAGCTAAATTGTTTTTTCTCTTTCATGATTTCAGACCTGAAACATTAGCCATTTATTTTTCCATAAATGTGGAGTATTTCTCACATTGTCTGTTTTGTTATTTTTAATTTCAGATTTCCAGGATCTGTGGGAGTTGCATAATCACAGCTATGTAATTTGGTTAGTGGCATATTATTGTCATGTCTACAGTTAAAATGTTTGTCTGCTATCTAGTCAAATCATATCATACATGAGTACTGCAGGTAGGACTGAGAGAAAAAACACAAATGCACAACATAGAGTTTCAACATAACAGCAACAGGGAAACTTCAGAGAGACAAAATGCAGATACAAAAAGTGTAAGGACTGCATTGGGATGGGTTGGCAATAGACAATAGACAATAGACAATGGACAATAGACAATAGGTGCAGGAGTAGGCCATTCAGCCCTTCGAGCCAGCACCGTCATTCAATGCGATCATGGCTGATCACTCTCAATCAGTACCCCGTTCCTGCCTTCTCCCCATACCCCCTCACTCCGCTATCCTTAAGAGCTCTATCCAGCTCTCTCTTGAAAGCATCCAACGAACTGACCTCCACTGCCTTCTGAGGCAGAGAATTCCACACCTTCACCACTCTCTGACTGAAAAAGTTCTTCCTCATCTCCGTTCTAAATGGCCTACCCCTTATTCTTAAACTGTGGCCCCTTGTTCTGGACTCTCCCAACATTGGGAACATGTTTCCTGCCTCTAATGTGTCCAATCCCCTAATTATCTTATATGTTTCAATAAGATCCCCCCTCATCCTTCTAAATTCCAGTGTATACAAGCCTAATTGCTCCAGCCTTTCAACATACGACAGTCCCGCCATTCCGGGAATTAACCTAGGACTACACCCTTAGCTTGAAAAGGCTCTATTCAATTGTCTGATAATAGCAGTAAAGAAGCTGCTCCTGAATCTAAAGCCATGTGCTTTCAAGCATTTGTATCATCTACCTGATGGATGAGGGTAGAAGCTGTGAGTGTTTTTGATTATGGCAGCTTTCTTAAGGCAGCATGGTGTAGATGGACCCGATGGTGGTGGTGAGATGGGGGGGGGGGGGGGGGGGGGGGGTGGGAGAGGGGGAGATAGGTTTGGAGAGGGGGGAGAAGGTTTGGAGAGAGGGGGGGAGATAGGTTTGAAGGGGGGGGAGATAGGTTTGGAGAGGGGGGGAGATAGGTTTGGAGAGGGGGGGAGATAGGTTTGGAGGGGGGGAGATAGGTTTGTGTGACAGACTGGATTACATTCACAACTATCTGTAATTTCTTGCAGTCTTGGGCAGAGCAGTTGCCAAACAAAGTCAGGCTCTGCACACAGGATGATGGGATCAATCAGCCATGCCCTAACACAGTCGTATGGAAACTCCGGCACCAGAGAATCAATCCCAGTCAGTTTCAGCTGTCTTCACAATGACATACTCTGTCATTGAGAGAGCTAGATAGAGCTCTTAAGGATAGGGGAGTCAGGGGGTACGGGGAGAAGGCAGGAACGGGGTATTGATTGAGAATGATCAGCCATGATCACATTGAATGGCGGTGCTGGCTCGAAGGGCTGAATGGCCTCCTCCTGCACCTATTGTCTATTGTCTATTGTCTATTGTATCATAAAGTCAAAAGCAGGGAACTGTTGACTATTGCACAATATTCTATTCCACTGACCACTCCTCAGAAAGCTCACGGGGTGCACCGCAAAGCGGAATGATCAGTGGGCCGAGAACAACCCAGTGGGGGGGGACTGCCGAGAGTAAAGAGGGATTCGCCTGGGGGGGGCTTCTGAGAGCGAAGTGGGACCCAATGGGACGGGAGGAGGAGGGTAGGTGCCGAGAGTGAAGAGGGACCGGCAGAGGTGGGGGGCTGCCCAAGGAGGACAAGGAGGCCATCTGATGTCATGTGTGGAGGCAGGCCTCGTTGACCGCTGCGAGAAAATAAGATTGTACTAAAAGGTTTTGAAACTTTGTTGGTGCTGGAAATGTGGCGAATCTTTGTGTACTGCCTAGGTTTACGATTTCACTGGATTGTATGCACAGTACAAAGAATTTCACTATACCTATGTACATGTGACAGTTAAGCATCATTGAAAATAAAACAGTCTATGTCTGCATGCAGTAAGATGCAGGCACCACCAGGACAGGACCTGATGCACTAAGATGCAGACACCATCAGGACAGGACCTGAAGCAGGATGTAGGCAACATCCAGCGGGTAACAATGGACCAGAAACTCAATCAGAGCAACCTCATAAACTTAGAGACTGCATGTGCAAGTGTATAATCACCTCCAAAATCCTCAAAGCCTTTCCGCTGCTAATGAGCTGGAAGCGAAGAGAGCAAAAGCATTTTGGGAGCACCTTCGCTGGACGAAACAGAGTTATTCATGATGAATAACTATCTTCAAAGGGCAAATAGGGATGGTCCATAAATATTGGTTTTAGGCAGATGATCACATCCTATGAAGTGAATGACAAAGGTATTGGAAGGCATTTCAGGATGAAGTTGAAGATTTGTGGATGGCCCCTTGGAAAGGGTTAAGCTCACAGTCCAATGAGAAACCACAGAGGGAATTCCATACAACGCACTCTTACAAATTGGGACTTTATTCGTCTGGGTAGGAATGAGGTGTGAAACTCCATTTGAATAATCTTTTGCTAGCTAATTGGGTATGGACAAGGATGGCAGATGCTTTGTGGTTTTGTTACTCACTCCAGCAGGGTGCATGGATTATTTCAGAGCAATGCCAATTAGAGTAATAAAATTATTCAAACTGGAAAACAAATCAACCATGTGTAGTGAAAATACTTTGAAAACACAAACAATCTCCCAGATGTACTAGAGGACAGAGGATCTAGGGAGACAGAGGAACTGAAATAAATTTGCATTAGGCAAGAAATAGTATTGGGTAGACTGATAGGACTGGAGGCTGATAAATCCCCAGGGCCTGGTGGTCTGCATCCCAGGGTACTCAGGGAGGTGGCTCTAGAAATCGTGGACGCATTGGTCTATATATATAAACATAGCACAAAAAGTAAGGAAATTTGTGTTTGGTAGATTATTTCTTTGTTGTAACAATGCTTCTTGGCAATAAATCTTATACCGTTGGAAAGCCTGTTTATTTCCCTTTTAAATGGTGCCACATTTGTAAGGAACATGCATTTGTGGGATGAGCAGCAGAGCTGAGTATATGGGTTGCGCCCATGAAAAATTTGCCAAATTTTCTCTGCCAATGCCAAACAGCTTATTCTGCTGTTGCTATTGACTCTTGTTTTGAGCTTCTGGCACCCCCAGGTGCTGACAAGAATGGGATGCCATTCCACAACAGCGTGTGACCAGGCTGCTGACCAGTATGAGGAGGAGGTGCCAGGCTGTTATGGCTGTGTATGGTTCTTCCACACGCTACTGTGGCTCCTGTTTATTAAATGAATAAATTGTTAAATTGCCAATATGTCTTGTTTCTTCAGACTTCAATCATCCAATCCACCAAACAACACCGAACAAGAGTCAATGGCAGAATAAGCTGTTTGGCATTGGCAGAGAAGATTTGGCAAATGTTTCATGGGCGCAACCCATATACCCATATACGGCCAAAATGGTAAACAGCGCAACAATTTTAGGCCCACATTACTCACCATTGGACCGTGGTTCAAATGGTTGTTATATTTTTAAAATTATTCACTCTTTAAACTTTAAAAATCACTTTTTAAACTTTAATAAATCCCTTTTCCACTTGCCCTGCCTGTCAGCCGCGCCTGCGCAGTAATACCTCAGTGTTCGACGTCACAATGGGAACCCAACAGGTCCGCACTGTGCAGTTGGGGGAGGGTTGTCGGTGATCTAATACTTACGTAAAAGATGGCCGCCGGATCCGCACTGCGCAGTTGGGGGAGGGTTGTCGCTCGGAGGGAGGCGGCACCCGCCCGAGTGACGGGAGTGGCGGCCAATGAGGGGGGATGAGGAGAGCTCTCCGGCTGCTGGCTGACACGATGGCCACCCGGGGCCAGGGTGAGTGGCTCCCTCTCTCCTTTCCTCTCCCCCCCACCCGCCCCTGGCCCCGGGGGAGTTATAAGGGGGGTTGAGGGGGGATGGAGTGGGTGAATGTCGTCAGTTGGGGGAGGGTTGCCGGGTCCACAGAAGAAGTTTGGACGGAGGGTCCACGCCCAGTTAGTGTTCTATAGATTCAGGATCAGTTCGTGTGGATTGGAGGGTAGCTAATGTTATCCCACTTTTCAAGAAAGGAGGGAGAGAGAGAAAACGGGGAATTACAGACCAGTTGGCCTGACATCAGTGGTGGGGAAGATGCTGGAGTCAATTATTAAAGAAGTAATAATGGCGCATTTGGATAGCGGTAAAAGGATTGGTCCAAGTCGGCATGGATTTATGAAAGGGAAATCCTACTTGACTAATCTGCAATTTTTTGAGGATGTGACAAGTAAAATGGATGAAGGAGAGCCAGTGGATGTAGACTTTCAGAAAGTCTTTGATAAGGTCCCACACAGGTGATTAGTGGGCCAAATTAGAGCACATGGTATTGGGGGTAGGGTATTGAATGGATAGAGAATTGGTTGGCAGACAGGAAACAAAGAGTAAGAATAAATGGGTCCCTGGCAGAATGGCAGGCAGTGGCGAGTGGAGTGCCGCAAGGCTCGAAGTTAAAGTGTTGTATTTAAATGTGCAAAATATAAAAAACAAAGTGGATGAGCTTGAGGCTCAGTTAGACATTGGCAAGTATGATGTTGTGGGAATCACAGAGACATGGCTACAAGAGGACCAAGTCAAGTCAAGTCAAGTCAATTTTATTTGTATAGCACATTTAAAAACAACCCACTTTGACCAAAGTGCTGCATAATCAGTTCAGGTACTATGAACGAACATACAATGACACACAAACATAACAGCACATACATAAACAGTTCACAGCGCCCCCTCAGAGGGCCTCAAATGCAAGGGAGTAGAAATAGGTTTTGAGCCTGGACTTAAAGGAGTCGATGGGGGGGGGCAGTTCTGATGGGGAGAGGGATGCTGTTCCACAGTCTAGGAGCTGCAACCGCAAAAGCGCGGTCACCCCTGAGAAGCCTAGACCGCGGGATAGTCAGTAGCCCCAAGTCGGCTGACCTGAGGGACCTGGAGATAGAGTGGTGGGTTAGAAGATTTTTGATATGGGGGGGGGGGGGGGGGGGGAGCCCGTTTAGGGCTTTGTATGTGAATAGGAGGGCTGGGGAAGTGAATATTCAGGGGTACACAATGTATAGAAAAGGCAGACAGGTGGGCAGAGGGGGTGGGGTCGCTCTGTTGGTAAGGAATGATATTCACTCCTTTGCAAGGAGTGACATAGAATCAGGAGATGTAGAATCAGTATGGATAGAAATGAGGAATTGTAAGGGTAAAAAGACCCTAATGGGAGTTATCTACAGGCCCCCAAACAGTAACCTCGGCATAGGGTGCAAGTTGAATGAAAAGCTAAAATTGGCATGTCGCAAATGTAATGCTACGGTGGTTATGGGAGATTTCAACATGCAGGTAGACTGGGGAAATCAGGTTGGTAATGGACCCCAGGAGAGAGAGTTTGTGCAGTGCCTCTGAGATGGATTCTTAGAACACTTGTACTGGAGCCTAACAGGAAGAAGGCAATTCTGGACTTAGTGTTGTGTAATGAACCTGATCTGATAAGGGGACGCGAGGAAAAAGAGCCATTAGGAGGCAATGATCACAATATGATAAGTTTTACTCCACAAATTGAGAGGGAGAAGGGAAAACCAGAAGTGTCAGTATTACAGTATAGCAAAGGGGATTACAGAGGCATGAGGCAGGAGCTGGCCAGATTTGACTGGAAGGAGGCCCTAGTTGGGAAGACGGTGGAACAGCAATGGCAGGTATTCCTGGGAATAATGCAGAAGTTGCAGGATCAATTTATCCCAAAGAGGAGGAAAGATTCTAAGGGGAGTAAGAGGCACCTGTGGCTGACAAGGGAAGTCAAGGACAGCATAAAAATAAAAGAGAAGAAGTACAACATAGCAAAGAAGAGTGGGAAGCCAGAGGATTGGGACTCTTTTAAAGAGCAACAGAAGATAACTAAAAAGGCAATATCGAGAGAAAAGATGAAGAGAAAAGATGAGGTACGAGGGTAAACTAGCCAATAATATAAAGGAGGATAGTAAAAGCTTTTATAGGTATGTGAAGAGGAAAGAAATAGTCAAGGCAAATGTGGGTCCCTTGAAGACAGAAGCTGGGGAATTTATTATGGGGAACAAGGAAATGGCAGACGAGTTGAACCGGTACTTTGGATCTGTCTTTACTAAGGAAGATACAAACAATCTCCCAGATATTCTAGTGGCCAGAGATCCTAGGGTAACGGAGGCCAGAGATCCTATTGGTGGGGAAGATGCTGGAGTCAATTATAAAAGACGAAATTGCGGAGCATTTGGACAGCAGTAACAGGATCGTTCCGAGTCAGTATAAGAAAATAACTGCAGATGCTGGTACAAATCAATTTATTCACAAAATGCTGGAGTAACTCAGCAGGTCAGGCAGCATCTCGGGAGAGAAGGAATGGGTGACGTTTTGGGTCAAGACCCTTCTTCTGTCCCGAAACGTCACCCTTCTCGTTCCGAGTCAGCGTGGATTTACGAAGGGGAAATCATGCTTAACTAATCTTCTGGAATTTTTGAGGATGCAACTAGGAAAATTGACAGGGGAGAGCCGGTGGATGTGGTGTACCTCGACTTTCAGAAAGCCTTCGACAAGGTCCCACATAAGAGATTAGTGGGCAAAATTAGAGCACATGGTATTGGAGGTAGGGTACTGACATGGATAGAAAATTGGTTGATAGACAGAAAGCAAAGAGTGGGAATAAATGGGTCCCTTTCAGATTGGCAGGCAGTGACTAATGGGGTACTGCAAGGCTCGGTCCTGGGACCGCTGCTATTTACAATATACATTAATGACTTGGCTGAAGGGATTAAAAGTACCATTAGCAAATTTGCAGATGATACAAAGCTGGGTGGTAGTGTGAGCTGTGAGGAAGATGCTATGAGGTTGCAGGGTGATTTGGACAGGTTGTGTGAGTGGGTGGACACATGGCAGATGCAGTTTAATGTGGATAAGTGTGAGATTATCCACTTTGATGGTAAGAATAGGAGGGCAGATTATTATCTGAATCAAGTTAGGAAAAGGGGCCCTACAACGAGATCTGGGTGTCCTAGTGCATCAGTCACTGAAAGGAAGCATGCAGGTACAGCAGGCTGTGAAGAAAGCCAATGGAATGTTGGCCTTCATAACAAGAGTTGAGTATAGGAGCAAAGAGGTCCTTCTGCAGTTGTACAGGGCCCTAGTGAGACCGCACCTGGAGTACTGTGTGCAGTTTTGGTCTCAAAATTTGAGGAAGGATATTCTTGCTATAGAGGGCATGCAGCGTAGGTTTACTAAGTAAATTCCCGGAATGGCGGGACTGTCATAGGTTGAAAGACTGGAGCGACTAGGCTTGTATACACTGGAATTTAGAATTTAGACACGTTAGAGGCAGGAAACATGTTCCCGATGTTGGGGGAGTCCAGAACCAGTGGCCACAGTTTAAGAATAAGGGGTAGGCCATTTAGAACGGAGATGAGGAAAAACTTTTTCAGTCAGAGATTTGTAAATCTGTGGAATTCTCTGCCTCAGAAGGCAGTGGAGGCCAATTCTCTGAATGCATTCAAGAGAGAGCTAGATAGAGCTCTTAAGGATAGCGGAGTCAGGGGGTATGGGGAGAAGGCAGGAACGGGGTACTGATTGAGAATGATCAGCCATGATCACATTGAATGGCGGTGATGGCTCGAAGGGCCGAATGGCCTACTCCTGCACCTATTGTCTATTGGTGCTGGGGCTGCAACTATTTACAAAATATATTAATGATTTAAATGATGGAATTAAAAGTAACACCAGCAAATTTGCTGATGACACAAAGCTGGGTGGCAGTGTGAACTGCGAAGGGGATGCTAGGAGGTTGCAGGGTGACTTGGACAGGTTGAATGAGTGGGCAGATGCATGGCAGATGCAGTATATAATGTAGATAAATGCGAGGTTATCCACTTTGGCAGCAAGAACAAGGAGGCAGATTATTATCTCAATGGTGTCAGATTAGGAAAAAGGTAAGTGCAATGAGACCTGGGTGTCCTTGTACACCAGTCACTGAAAATAAATATGCAGCTACAGCAGGCAGTTAAAGAGCAAGATGTAGCGACCATAGAGATTGGTCTTGGGAGTCGAACCCTCGGATTGGCCAGGAAGGTCACGTGTGAGTGCGACCGTAGGGATTGGTCCAGGGAGTTGAGCCCGCTGATTGGACAGCGACATCACGTGTGGTTTTGGCGCCCAAAACCAGTCAGTTAGGAGACTTCTTCGAAGTGAGCAGTTAGTATTAATGGTTGTCTGTATTCTCGTTTGTTCTATTTTGTAATCGAATGTTGCTGTCGCAATAAACTTCTTCAACAAAGAACGAGCCTCCAGACTCGCCATATTGGTGACCCCGACGTGATCCAGCCGATCACCTACCATGAGTGAACAAGACGCCTCGTCTTCGGTTCCTACGCCCGGCACACCGCAGCTAAGCGTGGTCAGTGTTCATCTTCCGACGTTTTGGGCACATCAACCGCAATCCTGGTTTGTCCATGCCGAAGCTCAGTTTCACCTAAGAAACATCTCGATGGATGCGACAAAGTACTATTACCTCGTCAGCGCTCTTCCGCCGGAGACGTCCGCGCGGGTGATGCGGTTCATCATCGCCCCTCCTGCAGACGACAAGTATGAGGCACTGAAGGTACTCTTGTTAAGAACTTTCGGATTCAGTAGGCATGACCGAGCTAAGAGGCTTATGCACCTACCGGATCTCGGAGATCGGCTGCCGTCCGCCCTCATGGCTGAAATGTTGGCGCTAGCAGGTGAACACACGGATTGCCTCATGTTCGAGCAGGCTTTCAGAGAACAGCTCCCCGAGGATGTCAAGCTCATGCTCACGGATTGTTCTTTTAAGGACCCCGTGGCATATGCAGAGAAAGCCGATGCGCTCTTGGCGTCCAAATCAAAAAGAAACAGTTCGATCAACAAGGTCTCGGCATCAGAGGGCGGACCACTGCAGCAGCAAGATGGCGCCGCGTCTCCCGCCAATTCTCCAAAAGCCCGCCAAAAGGATCCGCACAAGCGCGGCTGGTGTTATTACCATCTACGATGGGGTGGAGAAGCCCGCAACTGCTGCTCACCTTGCAACTTCTCGGGAAATGCCTCGGCCGATCGTACATAGAGGCGGTTGCGATTGGCCAGAACCGACGCCTCTACGTCCGAGATCGACTCACGGACACGGAGTTTTTGGTCGACATGGGAGCCATAGTCAGCATCGTGCCGCCGACCGACCTCGAAACCCGATCCGTCCGTCATTACCACAGACAGGGGATCCCAGTTCACCTCTTCCCTCTGGGCCACGCTGGCGGAGCTGTACGGCTCCCGGTTGCAGCACACCACGGCGTACCATCCACAGGCTAATGGGCTCGTGGAGAGGTTTCACCGGCAACTTAAGGCGGCCCTCGGTGCGCAGCTGGAAGGCCCAGACTGGGTAGACCAGCTTCCCTGGGTCCTTTTGGGCATCCGGACTGCTCCTAATCAGGATCTCGGTGCTTCGTCCGCGGAACTGGTATATGGCTCGCCACTTCGAGTGCCCGGGGATTTCCTGCTGGAGTCCTCTGGTCAGCAGCCCTCGGTTCCGTCGGTTTTGGCATCACTCCGGGCGCGAGTGGGTTCCCTGGCTCCGGTTCCTACTTCGCGTCATGGGTGTTTCATGGTACATGAACCGCCTGCCTTGATGGACTGTGAGTTTGTGTTTCTGCGTAGGGATGCCCATCGTTCCCCGTTGCAGAGGGTCTATGAAGGCCCGTTCCGCGTGTTACGTAAAGGGACGGTCACCTTCACCTTGGATGTGCGCGGCAGGAGTGAGCTCGTCTCGGTGTCCAGGCTCAAACCTGCGCACTTGGATCCGGACAGCCCTGTCCTGGTCGGCCAACCGCCTCGGCGGGGCCGTCCTCCTGCAGTTCCACCCGGTCCAGGACCCCCTGCTCCTGTGGTTCCTGCAGCCCCTCTCCTTACTCGTTCTGGTCGTGAAATCCGGCTCCCTGCTAGGTTCCGTACCTCGGGTTCTGGGGGGGGTCATGTAGCGACCATAGAGATTGGTCTTGGGAGTCGAACCCTCGGATTGGCCAGCAAGGTCATGTGTGGGTGCGACCGTAGGGATTGGTCCAGGGAGTTGAGCCCGCTGATTGGACAGCGACGTCACGTGTGGTTTTGGCGCCCAAAACCAGTCAGTTAGGAGACTTCTTCGAAGTGAGCAGTTAGTATTAATGGTTGTCTGTAATCTCGTTCGTTCTATTTTGTAATCGAATGTTGCTGTCGCAATAAACTTCTTCAACAAAGAACGAGCCCCCAGACTCGCCATAAAGGGGAAGAGAAAAGTCAGCCTGAAAGCAGTTCTGGACTTTACCAGCACTGACAAGAAACAGGCAACTACACCAGTAGTTTAGCTAGAACACACAATAATCAAATAAGACGGATCTTATTCTGACAGAAAGCACTTACAGCGCTAGATAAAAGAGTGCTATTTTATACAATTGCATAACCCGCATCAGTGGATGTCAGCTAACAGATTTCTGACAGGGAATTACAAAATCCTAACTCAATCAATGACAAATCAATCAAATACTTTCATGACATCATCAATTGTGAGAGCAAAACTCCAGCAGTTTACAATGAGATTAGGAGCATTACATTATTTCCTTAATTCTGCTATCAGACATGTATCATTTGCTGTGATCAATGGTCTTCTGTATTTAATAATGTGTGATTGCAAAACAACTTCTTGTTGAATTAGATCCACTGTGTAGATGTATGAAGAAGGTGTAATGGTTGGAGTAACATAGCACAAACTCCCTGCTGTGTTGGGAGCTGAATCTTCACCTGTTAGTGTAAGCTCATTGATCAGTTCTGATCTGTATTCTGGCACCACAATGCACTTTAATCTTTTATAACAGGATCGACAATAATTATAATAATAATAATAATAAGCATTTATTTTATATAGCGCCTTACCAGAAGCTCAAAGCGCTTTACAAAAACAATCATAACATTAAAACAAACAGACAAACTATCCTAACGGAGAAGCGGCGAATAAACAGCGCCAGCGTCCTCTCACGTCAGGGTCCGGCAGTAGACAACAAAAAGCACAGGACACACAGATACAATTTTAACACAAACAGCCATCACAGTGATGGAAGGCAAAGAAAAGTCTTATCTCCTCCTCATTCTTCTCCCGTGGTGCCACGAGGTGATCGAGGCTCCCAACTTTTTGAAGCCCCCACCGGGCGATGGAAAGTTCCAGGGCCGAGCCGAGCAGGCCGATGAAGGTCCTGAGCCCCCACCGGGCGATGGAAAGTGCCGCGGCCAGGCCACGCAGGGCGATGAAGGTCCTGCGAGCGGGTCGATCGTACCTTGCGCTTCGGGGCGGTCGAAGCTGCTACGGCTGGAGCTCCCAAAAGCCGGTCGCCAGCCAGGGACCTGCGAGCTCCCGATGTTGCGGTCTGCAGGGCCCACGGCCGAAGCCTCCGAGATGGTAAGTCCAGGCCCTGTGACCGGAGTCTTCAAGGTCGATCCCAGTTGGAGGCTGCCGACTCCACGATGTTAGGCCGTAGCGCGAACGGAGACACGACACGGTCTCGAGACACGACACGTTATGATTACCTTCACCCAGCCCTAGCATCTTGGGAGACTTTTGTTGAATAAGAACTGTCTCAATGCAAATGTAAGCTGAATTGTAGATATGTTACCTAACCTGCTAAGCATTTCCAGCATTTGTTTGAAGTTACTCATTGATATTTGTGCAAGATTACAGCTTAATCTGGCCCCCATTCAACTGCAAGGAGATTTCAGTCGTAACATGAATCAGACACTATCATCCACATTGCCAATTTTTCTTTCAAAGTTTTGAACTCAGTGGGGATGCTAAGACATGTTGCAACAAACAAGAAATGAATTACACAAAATGTAAACAGAATACTCTATTTGCAGAGTTTGCCATCTGCCTAAAATAAAAATTAAATCATGCTGGAAATACTCAGCAGGTTAATCAACATCTGCAGTGAGAGACAGAATTCTGCGTGTTAATCTTTCACTGGGTTAATGATCTTTCACCAGGTTAATGATCTTTCACTGTCCCCATGGTAAGGCAGGTGAAATATTCCATTATACTACTTTGAGAAAAGTAAAAGTTTCATTCCTATGCTGGAAAATATTTATTTGTCAATTTACTTCACTGTACAAATCCAGCCTCAGTCACTTGTGCTAAATGTGTAGGTTGACAGTGCTAATTGTGTTCATTGGCTTCCAGAATGCCCGATCCACATTTTGGAAGTCATGTCCAAATGCCATTATCAACCCAATTTCTTACTTGGACCTTGTTGTGGTCAAATTGGTGTTCCTACTTACAGGATTAAAAAATATATATGCTTACTTTGTTAGAAATGCTTGGAAATATCCTAAGGTTGTTCATTGATGTTAATTAGAGAGTCAACAGTTTAAATTTAGGCTGATCATATTCACTCAGCATAGGCTTCCAGTATGGTTTAGAACATGCGCTTGTTGACATTATTTTGCTTAAAGTGTTTTATTAAAGCAGAGGGATTTCAAATATGTATGAAACACAAATTTCCCCAGCAATTTCCTTAGTGATTGCCTTTGGAGAATGGAGGCTAGAATTTGTTTAAGAAATGTAATAGTGTTTGGAAATGTAATAGTGTTTGGAAATGTAATAGTGTTTGGAAATGCAAGTGTGTTTTTTCTCAGCCAAGAACAACAGTTCATGCCATTACTTAGACATTAAAGTCATGGTTTTCTCATGCTAGTTGGTTTTGGAGAGGAAGGGGTGGTGAAAGTAACAAGAGGTTCACAACAGCAGTAGTTGTTTGAACCATTCCAATTTCATTGTCAGACTATTATTTATACTGCCTCCAATCTTTCCAAGTACTTTGTTTTCGTACAAATAGTTCTGTCCATAACAGAACATTTGAGTTCAGACAAAGATTTTGTTGCAATACATTATGAAATTTCTGTTGTGTAGGAATGAACTGCAGAGCCTGGTTTAAACTGAAGATAGAAACAAAGAGCTGGAGTAACTCAACAGGTCAGACAGCATCTCTAGAGAAAATGAAAAGGAAAAGGTACTTTCTCCAGACATGCTGTCTGACCCGCTGAGTTACTCCAGCTTTTTGTGTCTATCTTCTGAAATTCCTGTTGATACTCAATATTTAAAAGCATCTGGAGACTGATTTGAGAATTTCAAATGAAAACTATAACTTGGCTTTCATCAACAGTAACATCTTCTATTTCTATTGCATGTTGCAAATAGTTAATCCCAATTTTCACAGGAACATTCACAAAAAAAACTGACACCAGTCACAAAAAGAAATATTAACACGGTTGGCCCAGCCCCTTGTAAAAGGGATACGTTTAATCAGCAATTAAAATGATAAAAGTGGGGAAGAGAGAGAGGTCATAAGATCATAAGTGATAGGAACAGAATTAGGCCATTCGGCCCATCGTCTACGCCATTCAATCATGGCTAATCATGGCTAATCGTCTCTCCCTCCTAACCCCATTCTCCTGCCTTCTCCTCATAACCACTGACACCTGTACTAATCAAGAATCTATCTCTGTCTTAAAAATATCCACTGACATGGCTCCCACAGCTTTCTGTGGCAAATAATTCTACAGAGTCACCACCCTCTGACAAAATAAATTTCTCCTCATCTCCTTCCTAAAAGAACATCCTTTAATCCTGAGACTATGACCTCTAGTCCCAGACTCTCCCACTGGTGGAAACATCCTCTCCACACCACTCTATCCAAGCCTTTCACTATTCTGTATGTTTCAATTAGGTCCCCCTCATTCTTCTAAACTCCAGTGAGTACAGGTCCAGTGCCGACAAACACTCATCGTAGGTTAACCCACTCATTCCTGGGATCATTCATGTAAACCTCCTCTGGACCCTCTCCAGAGCCAGCACATTCTTCCTCAGATATGGTGCCCATAATTGCTCACAATATTCCAAAGGCAGCCTTACTAGCACCTTATAGAGCCTCAGCATTACATCCCTGTTTTTGTATACAAGCCCTCTTGAAATAAACTAGAGGAATTCTGGAGCTGCAGTTCTTTGCAACTAATGGTGCAGCTACTGAAATGATTCAGTTCAGGGAAGGTCAAGAGATGAGAAATAAAGTATAGATGCTTTGGAGATTGTAGAAGGTTATGGAAATAGGAATGGCTGAGACCACAAAGGTTTGTGAAGTGGAGAGAATACGGGTCTACTAACAAATGGGTGAAGGAGTGTTGATGCACTGGAAGATGGGCTGCTGAGTTTTGCATAACCTCATGGTTACATTGCTGAAGATGGGCTGCTGAGATTTGCATAACCTCATGGTTACATTGCTGAAGATGGGCTGCTGAGTTTTGCATAACCTCATGGTTACATTGACCAGACTAAAGAGGAGAAAAACTAGAGAGCTTGACCAGGAGTGAATTGGAAAAGTCAATTCCAGCGTTTCCAAAGAGATGGACATTCGGTCTAATGTTACACAAGGTGAACATTAATGTTTTTCTTTCACAAACCTCAACTCTCTTATGTATTATACACATTGTTTGTGTGTGTACTTACCCAGAAATATTTTACAGTTTGGATCACAAACTTTGGACCATATTGGACCATGAGAGCTTCAAGGAGGATAAAAAAAAGAGATGACAGCCAGATTGAAATAATATGTTTGGTTGTGAGGTTTCTACAATCTCAGGCTACAAGTTACAAGTTTAAAATCACAAAAGGTCTAATAAAGACCTTGTAAGATTCCATCTTTTGTCAACCGATTAATCTGTGTATTGCGTTGAGATGTCTTTTGTTATTTAAAACTGTCATAGAGTCAGAGTGAGACACAACACACAGATTATGTCCACCCTGGAACCAATGTTTACAGCAATCCTACACAAAGCGATTTTATTCTTCGCAACATTCTCATTTTAATTCTTCACAGGAAAAATTGTACAATTTAACTTCATAGCAAGGACAATTTACAGTGGCTATTTAATCTACAAACCTGTACTCTTCAGGGCACCTGGAATAAATCCATACAGTCACTGAAAGAACAAGCAAACTCCACTTAGGTAGCACTTGATGTCAGAATTACACCTGGGTCACTGTGATACTCCAGTTAAAACAGTAGTGCAGATAAATAGCTGGCCTGCCGGTCGATTGATGGATGGGATGGGATGGGATGGGATGGGATGGGATGGGATGGGATGGGATGGGATGGGATGGGATGGGATGGGATGGGAGTGCAAACGAGCATCTGTAGTTCCTCCCAACACACTCCCTTCCAGTTGGATAGGGCACAGCCCATGGTCTCATTGTTCCATTTACTGAGCAATGCATGCAAATGAGGCCAGGAACAATTTCCACTGGCTTCAGAGCCTAAAGATAAGCCAAAACCAAAATATTGCCCTTCATTACAGTCTTGTAACATTGCTGTTCACAAATTGGCTGATATGTTTGCTAATGTTTTTGCATTTGTCTTTGGTTTTGATATGTTTTTGCATTTGGTCTACTGTGAAGCTCCTTTGGATATTCTGAACCCAGAGAAACGGCCTTTTATAAATGTATCTTATTCCTAAAGGTTTAATGTGTGTTATACTTGACCTGTAGCTGTTAGATCCATATATTTAATTGGGAATTACAACACAGGATTTGTCTGAGGGTTTTAATGACCCAATTAAAAACAACAAGCGTAATAGATGAATTATTGCAGACCTGTGCCACAATCAAATAAACAGCTGTTTCTAAGTTTTATTTATATACCATTACTTTCCAAACAAAATTTTCATGATAAAAATACTTTTCTATCCGTATCTGCAGGTTATCCGATGTCATGCATGGATGTCTTTTAAGAAATAAACTGGTTGTTCCTATCCGACCTAACAAATGATTATTAATCACTCAGGCAATCATGGTCTTTATCTTGGATTTGTTTCTTCTGCAAGAAAACACTACAGATTCTGCAAGTCTCAATTAGATGCATCTACCAAGGCTGAAAAAGTTGTGTTAACATTTCAGGTTGTGACCTTTCATTAACACTTGCATTGACTCAGAGTCCTTGTCTGATGAAGGACCTCCAGCCTTACAATTTTCAAACCCTTTGGTAATTTACTTCAGCTCTTTTAATTGAATTAATTGGTAGTCATAAACTGTAGATGTGAGGAGCCCATGCCAAAGGTTGGTTCTAAGAATTTATTAAATAATTTATTAAAGAAGCTAGTTTTAGAAATATATTAAGGATGTTTACTAAGGGAAACATACCAGCCTTTTATCTTTTGTGTCTTACACTGGATAATAAAACAAAGAAATGCATTGTGCAACTTAATTCCAATACAAACTCAGCCCCTGCTTTGTTTTGTTAAGCTTTCAGATTTCCTCAAAAAAACTAATCTGCTGTAATAAGGCAATTTCCATTTGAAGGCAAACTTCACGAGTTTTCTTCAGGCTGATATTTCAAACAGATCAGGATGTGTCCAAAATAAAGAACTAATTACTCCCCCATGGCTGAATGGATTGATGTTAAGTAATGTAATCAACAAAGCATCTATGATGTCCCTTCTGTTGGACTAAGGGAAGGGTAAACAAAGTCAGATTCCTGATGCTGCTGCTGCTAACTAGACAGCAACAAACACTGAGAACCATAGGTATAGGCGGCAACACGGTTAGTGGATAAACATTCAGCAAATGCTCACTGTTTATTATCACACATGAAATATGTATTTTGGAAGCACTGCCAATTTTCCAGGGTTTAGTAACAAAATAGTTGTGGTTTAGTTAATTAATCCAGAAGCCTGAATTAACAATCTGAAGGCAGAGTTTAAGTCCCACCAAGACAGCTAGTAAATTGTTAACATTTTAATTCTATCCTTATTCATTCTGCTAGATTTGTTTCTCTTGGCAGCTAGAAAACCTGTATTACCAGATGGTCTCCCATCCACAAACTGACCAGGACTGAGCCTACTTAACTGGCAATGTACCCCAGTCACAAACAGTCAATAATGGTGATAGTGGCATGCCTGGCTGGTCATTAACATTCAACCAATTTCGCCTCTGTCCTTCAGTAAAGGAAGTCAACTGCTCCTGTAAGGACTGGCCATATATGGTTAATTCTTAACTGTCCTTTAAAATGGTCCCACAGACAATACAGTAAGGACAACAAATGTTGAAGTGCTCCCACGCTTCTGAAAATAATTAGAAAAAAGATTTCAAATTAAGCAAAAGCATTCCATATCTCACATTATTCTGTAGGATGGATGTAAACAATCACATGGCACAACATTAAAGTTGAATAGGCAAGCTCTTTTTATCAGCCCAATAATATGCTGAGTTACTCCAGCACTCTGTGCCTTTTTTTAGTAAACCAACAACTGCAGTTGCGTGTGTCCTCAATAATATTATCCCTCAGCCAGCATTGAAGATTATTTGGGTGTTTCCTTAGGGTTTGTGCACACATTTATGGCAATGTTTTCAATAACCCAAGTTAATATTCGCAACTAGCTTGAAACAATTTGGGAATATTTCTAGAAAATACTCAAATAAATGTAAATCTTTCTGTCACTGTGGAATCAGTCATGTCTTGGACTTTACTGACGTGTGAAAAATATATAATTTTTTGGTTTTCACCATAGTTAATTCATTCAAAGAATTGAAGGGATGTCAATTCCTAATGGGCCCAGTCAATCTATGATTTACAATCACGCTGAGAACTTGATGATGAGGCAGATCAATGCAAACAGAGAGGTGATGAAAGGACAAAGAAGGCAGGAACGGGGTACTGATTGAGAATGATCAGCCATGATCACATTGAATGGCGGTGCTAGCTCGAAAGGCTGAATGGCCTCCTCCTGCACATATTGTCTATTGTCTAATTGGTGCTTTCATTTGCTGGACACTCACAATGCAGCCAAAGCTTTTGGTTGAATTATTGTGTTATTGCCAGATGGACAGTGATTTCACAAAAGCAAATCATAATAATCATAATCATACTTTATTAGCCAAGTATGTTTTGCAACGTGGTGCTGTTCCCCAGAAAGGTGCTGACCTGGTGTGGAACTCATGTATACAGTGGAGGGTAGATAGGTGCCAAATGTTTTATATATGTTACGTTAGGTGAAGCCCCACTGAGACAAAGAATCTGCTGAATGAATTAAGCCTTTGTTCTATTGTCCCTGTCAAGTGGAGACAATATAAGAAATGTAAAGAGGACTTGACCAAGTGGACCCATTGGGCCCATACCTCGTAGGGTTTCCATTGTGACTTGGGAAAATCGTGTTTCTTCTTTAAAATAAATTGCTTTAAAAATTTTGTTAAACATCTCAATGAAATAAATATGCTATGTAAAATAAAGAGGCCGAGATGGATCCAAGGTCTTTTCCAAATATGGGCGGCTGGGCAGGGAGTGTCTCCCGGGGCTGTGGGTGGGCGAGGGGGGGACAGGGAAGGGGAGAGGGTGCCACTCACCTCAGCCCCGTGGCACCAACTCTGCAGCCAGAGCAGCCGTGGTCCCGAAGCCTCTCCTGTATTGGTCTAGCACTCTCACCCCCCCCACTCAATTCCCCTTATCCCCCCCTCCTCCCCCCCACTCATCCACTCCATTCCTCCTACCCCACCCCCACTCCACCTTCCCCTCCCCCAGTCCACCCTCCCCCCCACCACCACTCCCCCTCCCCTCCCCTCTCCATCCACCCCAATCTCCCCTCCCCCTACCCCGACTTGCCCCCCACCCCCACCCTCCCCCCCACTTGCCCCCCAACCCCACCCTCCACCCCAATTCTCCCCTCCCCCCTACTCCCACTGGCCCCCCACCCCCACCCTCATCCCCCCCCTAACCCCCACTGGCCCCCCAACCCCACCCTCCCCCCCACCACCACTCCCCCTCCCCTCCCCACCCCTCTCCCTCCACCCCATTCTCCCCTCCCCTACCCCGACTTGCCCCCCACCCCCACCCTCCACCCCCACTACCCCCACTTGCCCCCCAACCCCACCCTCCACCTCCATTCTCCCCTCCCCCCTACCCCCACTGGCCCCCCACCCCCACTCTCCCCTCCCCACCCCTACTCCTCCTCCCCCCACTTCCCTCCCCACGCACTTCCCCCCCCACCCACACCCCCCCTCACTCCCCCCTCCCTCTCTACTGCCCCCTTCCCTCCCCCACACCCCACCCCCATTCACCGACCCCATCCCCTCTCAACTGCGGAGGCACGGAGCAACAAACGCGCACACAGCAACCCCAACGATCCGTGGACCCATTGGCGATGAAAGCCACGTTCCCGTGCCCCGTGCGTGCAGCGCTGAGCAGCAGGGACGGCGAACGAGAAGCGCTGTCCATTTTTCCCATCCAGCTCGTCGTGCACTCTCATTGGGTTCCCGTTGTGACGCGGGAAAATCACGCTTGTTCTTTGAAATAAATGCCGTTTTTTTCTTTAAAATAAAAAAAATCCTGTCTGGAAAGTTTTTGCTTTTTCTGGGTAAATCCTCTCTTGGAGATCCTCGAGACTGTGCCCTCATTCAGCAGCAGCGTCAGCTCCACTTGCTTCTCCTTCTCTGAATGTGCAAGGCACTGCAACAATGGCAATAAAGTCTCAGTAACTTAGACTATGATGCAAGACTGTTGCCGTCAACAGAATCGCATCTTCAGGAGACCTATGATGTTTTCCTATGATGTTTTCCACTAAAATGCTCGGCTGCAGTTCTGATATTTTACTTTAGATTGCATGCAGAACAGGTTGTATTTGGCATCTCTGAAGACTGTCTGGCTCTTCATTGATCGGTATACCTTTACTTCAAGCCAGCCTCACCCACAAAGTTGCATCTAATGAAGGAGCACTGCCTGCATGTCACTACAAAGGCATCCATAGAATGAGTATCTTAGCAGCTCTTGATATTTATAGCACATTCTGTGGGCTTTAAACAGCTTGCAGTCACACATGAAGTGCTGAGTCATTCCCTCAATGGTAGCAGAGCTTCTCTTCAAATGAGAAGAAAATTAGATCCTCATTCCACTGAGACTGTTCAACACAGTTGTGCTTTCTGCTCCAAATTACATTGGTAAAAGCAGAACATGTGTTATCCAAATCATGGTGTAACTTGGTATGTGCCTTACACTGGAAATGTATCATGTAGAAATGTCCTGTCCAATTTCACATCTGGTGATGACTACACCTGGAGCAGAATGGCACTGCAACCTACTCCACGTAAAACTGAAATTGGATCACAGCATGGTTCAAAGAAAGACACTTCACATCCCAATTTCTAGACTAATATGTTTGTTAAAGTGTTCCTCCAAAGGTAATTAAATATAAATTCCTTTGCACATTCCTGTTCAACAATGACTTCATTGACCAAAAAGTGTTTTGATGTGAAGGATGCGATGTTAACTCAAGCTTTCGTTTTGCTAATTGGAAATCTCATGCACTCTCAGGTAGCAAAATACAGTGTTGGAACTGTGGCTATGACAATAGACAATAGACAATAGGTGCAGGAGTAGGCCATTCAGCCCTTCGAGCCAGCACTGCCATTCAATGCGATCATGGCTGATCACTATCAATCAGTACCCCGTTCCTGCCTTCTCCCCATACCCCCTCACTCCGCTATCCTTAAGAGCTCTATCCAGCTCTCTCTTGAAAGCATCCAACGAACTGGCCTCCACTGCCTTCTGAGGCAGAGAATTCCACACCTTCACCACCCTCTGACTGAAAAAGTTCTTCCTCATCTCCGTTCTAAATGGCCTACCCCTTATTCTCAAACTGTGGCCCCTTGTTCTGGACTCCCCCAACATTGGGAACATGTTATCTGCCTCTAATGTGTCCAATCCCCTAATTATCTTATATGTTTCAATAAGATCCCCCCTCATCCTTCTAAATTCCAGTGTATACAAGCCCAATCGCTCCAGCCTTTCAACATACGACAGTCCCGCCATTCCGGGAATTAATCTAGTGAACCTACGCTGCACGCCCTCCATAGCAAGAATATCCTTCCTCAAATTTGGAGACCAAAACTGCACACAGTACTCCAGGTGCGGTCTCACCAGGGCCCGGTACAACTGTAGAAGGACCTCTGCAGTGAAACAAAGAGCTCAATGAAAAATTAAGGCTGGAAACGGCATTTTACACACAGGCCAACTTTCACGTTGTGGTAGCTTTGCACTTTTGTTATTCTGTGTTCCGATAATAACTTCCCTGCAATTGAATACAAAGCAATTGTTTTAATTAAGAAAACATGGTGAACTTTATATGGGGCCATTCTGGATAGCCATCAGTCTTTGTATTTAAAATGACTCAGAATCCTATATAATTGAACCATGAAGCAAAAGGCCAGTGTACAAACTTGCCTTTCCCTCCAAGGCAGCATTATTCTGTCTGTGTATCAGTTAGTTGTCAGCCATTCCTGTCTTGCCCATCATGAGAAAACATCAATGCAGCACTCAATTCCCAGACCATCAAATAGCTCTTTGCTGATTTTTTGTGTGTGAGCTATGTTTTGAAAATTACACCAATAAAGGCTGGAACATTGCCTGGAGTGATACTGAACAGTCATTAAGTCTGAGAGATTTTACTGCGCAATAATTTCCGTGGGAGTTTTACCAAGTTTCAGAACTAGTGGTATGTAACAAGCTGGAACTAACACCCCTCAGGGTAAATAAAAGTAATTAATTTCCTCTCGAAGGGATGAGGTGTGGATTCTAATATCATCCCAAATGGGTTCTGACATATGAACTATTTATAGGTGAATTAAACTGATTAGAGGAAACGTTTCTTATGTTGTTTTATGGACAGGAAATCACAATGAACAGTTACATTTCATAGTGCAGAGAGCATCAAAGTTAAACTCAGCAATGGAGAGCTTGGATAAGTCATGAAATCATGGTGTTGAGATTTGTCTGTCGAGATAGTCAATAACTGTAAAAGGATTAAGATATCAGTCAATTAATTCAGCCCAGTTATAGTTAAGACGTGTGTGTGTGGTAGACACAAAATGCTGCAGTAACTCAGCGGGACAGGTAGCATCTCTGGAGAGAAGGAATGAGTGACGTTTTGGGTCAAGACCCTTCTTCAGGCTGTGTGTGAGTGGCACTGACTCAGTGCAACAAAACAGGTCTCATAGGAATCCACAATGTTGGACAACTGCATTTCCTTTTATTCCTCTATTATACATGGTCTAGAGCAAGTATTCTCTCAACAACAACTCAAGCAGGTTTCACTCTTGATCAACAAAACAGGATAATCAATCCCTTCATCATCAATTGATCTTCATCATCAATTCAATCTATGACTCTATGGTGACTTTCTCAAAAACACTGGTGCAATTAGTGTCAAGTTTCAGAGATGGAGCAGCAGTAATTGGTACAGAAATCGCATTAGGAAGCCCAGGACCCGAGGTGCCTTAGGTCACAATAGAGGGGGCCACACCTATCGTAGTCACTCATAGCCCATGGGCCAGAGATGAAAGAACTTTCACCCAGTCACCCTTAGAATACATTTAAAATAATACAAGACATGATACATAGCCTTGTAATTCATAAAGAAAAACAAATTAACAAATGAGCAGAGGCACATGGAGATCTGATGAAGGGTCACGCTCCACAAATGCTGCCTGACCTGCTGAGTATTTCCAACATTTTCTGATTTGGTTTTGGAACTCCATCAGCAATAGTTTTTTTCACTTTTTGAAGTCATAGAAATACATTTTAAATTTAATTTGGTGATAATTTTGTTATTGCTTATAAATGGGTAAGTGGCTACGATGTTTCAGAATAAAACATGAATGTTGATGTCAAGTCATACAAAGCAGTGTTCAGACAAGCATGGAAACAGAGAAACATAGAAATAGGTGCAGGAGGAGGCCATTTGGCCCTTCGAGCCAGCACCACCATTCATTTTCATCATGGCTGATCATCCACAATCAGTAACATGTGCCCAACTTCTCCGCATATCCCTTGATTCCACTAGCCCCTAGAGCTCTATCTAACTCTCTCTTAAATTCATCCAGTGATTTGGCCTCCACTGCCCTCTGTGGCAGAGAATCCCACAAATTCACAACTCTCTGGGTGAAAAAGACGTGATTGTCTGTCACAGGCAGCAGACATCAAAAATATGCTGAAACAATGCAATTGGTTAATGATTTTGCAACCCAGTTACTATGATACAGGAAGCACAGAAGTCACAAATTGATCTATCATCAGTGAAATCCAGTCATTAGTAGAATAGATCCTTTGCTGGGCTCATCGAAAGATTCAGAGTGTAACCAATGCCTATTGAATACAATGTCAGGAACCAACACTGAACATAGATTGATAGATTATACATCACTGTATTGAAAGCAAGAGTTCGATAACACAAACTACCTTGAGTGAACACAAAGGTTATCAGGACAGCATCAAATTATACTAAACATAAAGTTATTAATAGTAAAGAACTGCCCCTCCAACATCTTGTACAAAATGAAATGTGTAATACAGATCTCCAAACATATCGACAATAGAGAAGACAGAAAACGTGACATAGAACATTAGACTATTGAATACAATCATGGCTCAACATACGCCTCAGGATGCTGGTTCTGCTTTCATCCCTTTATTCCTTGAGTTTGTTACCATTAGGAAATGTATCTACCACCTCTGTAAGTATTACCAACAATTACCGTCCATCCTAAATTCCCCGTGAGCTGCACAGGCAATTAACCACATTGGTGGGTGTGGTGTGACATGCATGTCATTGGACTGGGAATGATAGCTTTCCTTCCCCGAAGAACATCAGTGAACCAGTCATGAGATAATTCCACAGATTCAGTTGCATTGGATGAAATCATTTCTCCTGATCTGGATTCTAAATATCATATCTCATATCTTGAGGCTGTAACCAGTGGTTTTGGACTCTCCAGCCATTGGGATCATAGAATTTTATAGATTAGAATCTCTCCAGCCATTAGAATTTTATAGATTAGAATCTCTCCAGCCATTAGAATTTTATAGATTACCATGATATTCCCCTCTGATTCTTCTGAGCTCCAATGTATATAGGTCTGATCAATCAAATCTTTCTTCATATACCCATCCTACCAATTTTGTTTCAATCAGAAAAGAATAATTATTTTAATTCATGCATATATTCTTTAAATATTATTCATTAACCCATTTAGTATAATTCCCCATTATATCACTTGTACCTCATAGATTTCCTTTGTTCAGATTTGGGAACCTGGTTTCTGATATTACCACATTTCCCTCTGCAATAATTAGAAAATGCATCATGTTATGGATGCTCTTTCCTAAAACCTTGCACAATAAGTTAATTATTCCTTGCACAATACACAATCCAGGATAATGTTCTCTAGCAAAGAAAAATGCTGAAGGAACTCAGCAGTTCAGGCAGCATCTATGGAGAGAATAGACAGACCTGGCTCTACTCAGTTCTTCATCAATGTGATCTAAAAAGCTTGCAGCTACACACTCCAGTAATCTCTCCTCCACAATTTGCTTGATGAGTTGATTTGATTTGATATATAGATTAAACTCACCCATATCTACAATTGTACCAGTGCATTTACTTATAAATTCCATTCCCTGTAACACCACTGCTATTTGAGTGCCTATAAATGATCCTCACTGATATTTTCCTCTCCTTGGTAATTCTTAGCTCCATTCACACAGATTCCACATCATGATATTCTAAGGTAATATCCATGCTCCCATTATTCCCTTTATTCCCTGGAATCCATTGCATTGATTTCCTCCTTTACTAGGCCTATGTACCATCTCCTTTCCCTTTTTATCTGTGTTTCTTAAACATTGAATACCCCTGGATGTTCAGATACCAACATTGGTCAAACTTCAGCCATGTCTTTGCAATTGTAGCAATATTATAATTGTTATATTTATTGACGCTGTTAATCATCTCCCTTGAATATTCAGTACTTTGAGGCATCGTACACATTGTCATAGAGAGTGTCAGCTCTATTTAAAACTTCTGGTCCAATTGGATATTGATCTACAAAGCTCATCCTAAATTACTCCATGAGCCCCTCACATGTTCAAGAGTTAGTTTTAGTTTAGTTTATTCTCATGTGTACCGAGGTACAGTGAAAAGGTCTCAACCTGAAACGTCACCCATTCCCTCTCTCCTAGATGCTGCCTGACCTGCTGAGTTACTCCAGCATTTTGTGATACCTTCGAGGTAGAGTGAAAAGCTTTTTTTGTTGAGTGCCATGCAGTCAGCAGAAGTACTATACATGCTGCCCACAGTGTACAGATACGGGATAAAGGGAATAACGTTTAGTGTAAGATAAAGGCCAGAAAGAAGTCTGATGAAAGACAGTACGAACGTCTCCAATGAGGTGGATGATAGCTCAGGACTGCTCTTCAGTTGGTGATAGGATGGTTCAGTTGCCTGATCTGAACCTGGGAAGAAACTGTCCCTGAACCTATGCGTTTTCACACTTCTGTACCTCTTGCCTGATGGGAAAGGTGAGAAGAGGGAGTGACCGGGGCTGAGACAGGTCCTTGATTATGTAGTTGACCTTGCCGTGGCAACGTGAAGTGTAGATGGGGTCAATGGATGGCGGTCGGTTTGCGTGATGGTCAGGGCTCTGTCCACATTTCCTTGCATTTTCATGGGATCTTTGATGGAACTGTTCCCAAACTATGGTGTGATGCATCTTACTTGTGATAATTTCCATTTCAACATTTTTCATTTTGATCTCCCCTCAAACTCTATACATTGGAAAACTCATTTATTAGAATTTGAAACAAAATGTTTTTCAAATTGAATGTGTGTTCACAAATTTAAGTTGAAATTCTGTGCCATGTGATAATAGCTTCTTGACAGACATTGGTGTTGCTAACCGAGCAAAGAATCTTTTCACTGTACCTCAGTACGTGTGATAATAAACTAAACTCAGACTCATGATTGAATTCACTGACACCCCAATACTTTTTCAATGCTTTCTGTTGGCCCCTGCGGTTTAACTCACTTCATAGATTGTACTTCTCATTGGGGTCTAATCATAGAGTCTTTTGAATGTAAATCACATTTTGTCTTTGAAACGATGGATCATGGGGTTTGTGCTACTTCTGCCAGGTTGTGTATATTGTAGGAAAAAAACCTGCAGATGCTGGTTTAAATCGAAGACTGAAGAAGGGACTCAACCCGAAACATCACCCATTCCTTCTCTCCTGAGATGCTGCCTGACCCGCTAAGTTATTCCAGCTTTTTGTGTCTACCTTTGTGTATATTGTCTTTGGTTTGAAGAATAAGCCCGCCGGTGAATTAGAATCATAGTGTCATACAGCACAGAAACAGGCCCTTTGGTCCAATGTGTCCATGCCTACAAAAATGCCCCATTTAAGCTCATCCAACCTGCCCACATTTGACCCATATTCCTCTAAACCTTTCCAATCCAATTCTGATGTCTGTTTATGAAACGATATAAGTTTCCTGCACTTCATCATAGTCATATCTAAAAGCCAGAACTTTCTACCCAATAAACTTCATCAAACATTAGTGTTCCAGGAAATAAATCACTATAACCTTCACTTGGCAAATAAGGATAGCCAATAAATGCTGGCCTTGCCAGTTGCACCCATATACTGCAAGTGTATTACAAAACCTGACAGAATATAATTGCAAATATCAGTCACAATATACTTACTCCAGCTGTTTCTCAGCCCAGCCAACAAATATGAATTCATTTTTTTTAAAAATCAGTCAGATCTCAACATGCTTAATAGAGACACAAGAGACAGCAGATGCTGGAATCTTGAGCAAAAATAAATTGTTAGAAGAACTCAACGAGTTCAATAGTCTGAAGGATCCTGACCCATAGCATCATCTGTTAATCCCCCCCCCACTGATGCTGCCTAACCCATTGAGTTTCTCCAGCAGTTTATGTTTCCAGAGATGCTCAAGCTTGCTCCTCATCATCGATTAAAGCTGAGTTCAGTGGTAACCATAGAAACATATAAAAGAGATGCAGGAGGAGGCCATTTGGCCCTTCGAGCCAGCACTGCCATTCATTGTGATCATGGCTGATCGTCCCCAATCAATAACCTGTGCCTGCCTTCTCCCCATATCCCTTGATTCCACTAGCCCCTACAGTTCTATCTAACTCTCTCTTAAATCCATCCAGTGATTTGGCCTCCACTACCCTCTGTGGCAGAGAATTACACAGATTCACAACTCTCTGGGTGAAAAAGTTTTTTCTCACCTCAGTTTTAAATGGCCTCCCCTTTATTCTAAGACTGTGGCCCCTGGTTCTGGACTCGCCCAACATTGGGAACATTTTTCCTGCATCTAGCTTGTCCAGTCCTTTTATAATTTTATATGTTTCGATAAGATCCCCTCTCATCCTTCTAAACTCCAGTGAATACAAGCCCAGTCTTTTCAATCTTTCCTCATCTGTCAGTCCCGCCATCCCAGGGATCAATCTCGTGAACCTACGCTGCACTGCCTCAATTACAAGGATGTCTTTCCTCAAATTAGGAGACCAAAACTGTACACAATACTCAGATGTGGTCTTACCAGGGCCCTATACAACTGCAGAAGAACCTCTTTACTTCTATACTGAAATCCTCTTGTTATGAAGGCCAACATTCCATTAGCTTTCTTCACTGCCTGCTGTACCTGCACACCAACTTTCAGTGACTGGTGTACAAGGACACCCAGGTCTCGCTGCACCTCCCCCTTACCTAACCTGACACCATTGAGATAATAATCTGCCTCCTTGTTTTTGCCGCCAAAGTGGATAACCTCACATTTATCTACATTATACTGCATCTGCCACGCATCTGCCCACTCAGTCAACCTGTCCAGGTCACCCTGCAACCTCCTAACATCCTCTTCACAATTCACACTGCCACCCAGCTTTGTGTCATCCGCAAACTTGCTAGCGTTGCATCTAATTCCCTCTTCCAAATCATTAATATATATGGTAAACAGTTGCGGCCCCAACACCGAGCCTTGTGGCACTCCACTCGCCACTGCCTGCCATTCTGAAAAGGACCCGTTTACTTCTACGCTTTGCTTCCTGTCTGCCAACCAATTTTCTATCCATGTCAACACCCTACCGCCAATACCATGTGCTCTAATTTTAGTCACCAATCTCCCGTGTGGGACCTTATCAAAGGCTTTCTGAAAGTCTAGATACCCTACTGGCTCCCCTTCATCCATTTTACTTGTCACATCCTCAAAAAATTCCAGATTAGTCAAGCATGATTTCCCTTTCATAAATCCATGCTGACTCGGACTTATCTTTTTACTGCTATCTAAATGCACCGTTATTACCTCTTTAATAATTGTCTTCAGCATCTTTCCCACCACCAAAGTCAGGCTAACTGGTCTGTAATTCCCTGTTTTCTCTCTTGCTCCTTTCTTGAAAAGTGGGATAACATTAGCTATCCTCCAATCCACAGGAACTGATCCTGAGTCTATTGAACATTGGAAAATGATCACCAATGCGTCCACTATTTCTAGAGCCACCTCCCTGAGGACCCTGGGATGCAGAGCATCAGGCCCAGGGGATTTATCATCCTTCAGTCCCATTGGTCTACCCAATACTATTTCTCGCCTAATGAAAAAATTTCAGTTCCTCTACCCCCTAGATCCTCTGTCCTCCAATACATCTGGGAGATTGTTTGTGTCTTCTTTAGCGAAGACAGTTCCGAAGTACCTGTTCAACTCTTCTGCCATTTTCTTGTTACCCATAATAATTTCACCCGTGTCTGCCTTCAAGGGACCCACGTTTGACTTTGCTACTCTTTTTCTCTTAACATATCTAAAGAAGCTTTTACTGTCCTTCTTTATATTCTTGGCCAGCTTCCCCTCGTACTTCATCTTTTCAGCCCGTATTGCCCATTTTGTTACCTTCTGTTGTCTTATGAATGTTTTCCAATCCTCTGGCTTCCCGCTACTCTTTGCTGTGTTATACATCTTTTCTTTTACTTTTATTCCATCCCTAACTTCCCTTGTCAGCCACGGTTGCCTCCTACTCCCCTTAGAATCTTTCTTCCTTTTTGGAATGAAATTATCCTGCGTCTTCCGGATTATGCCCAGAAATTCCTGCCATTGCTGTTCCACTGTCAATCCTGCTAGGATCCCTTTCCAGTCTACCTTGGCCAGTTCCTCTCTCATGCCTTCATAGTCTCCTTTGTTCAACTGCAGCACTGACACTTCCGATTTAACCTTCTCCTTCTCAAATTGCAGATTAAAACTAATCATATTATGATCACTACCTCCAAGCGTTTCCTTTACCTCGAGTTCTCTTATCAAATCTGGTTCATTGGACAACACTAAATCCAGAATGACCTTTTCTCTGGTAGGCTCCATTACAAGCTGCTCTAAGAATCCATCTTGGAGGCACTCTACAAACTCTCTTACACTTCTCGCACTTGTAGCAGCCAGAGGCACCAGCAGTGTCCCTGACCTCCCACATCCTGCAAGCATCACACTCAATCAGCTTGCTTGGCATTTCCTTCTTGCGTCTCATCCTCTGCAGCGTTAGGTGTGTCCTCCTTCAGCCTCTTCGCTGAAGACTCGCAGCCAAAGACTTGCACCTTTCTCACAGGGCACTTCCCTTGACAGGGCCGTACCCCTTGAGCAAGCCTTGCTTATATCAGATGCTAAATTGACTAATTGTCCAATTTACCAATCTTCCAATCTAATTGTTCACCTAGGTTCACTCTATGATGGTGTGATCTCCATGAGCAAATTCTGGGATGGGCAGTTTGACGTGCCTGACATTATATATTACATATCAACTATTTCTCTCGCAAGCACGTTCTGAAGGACCTTCTTCCTTGAAGAGACTAAGTCTCCAATGGAAAAAATAATATTTTATCAAGGTTTCTGCAAAATCAGACATCATGGTCAGGTTTTGCAAAAGCAGGTAACAGGATGGTTACATTTCACATAGATGTTTCAATCTGTACCAAGGCTGGACATGATCATGAAGGAACCTGCTATATTTATAATTCTGGAAAAGTAATTTGTATTGGACAGAGATTCAGGATATCTTTGATTACAAACACATTAATGGATCAACCAATGAATAGAAATTGCCTCCAGGTCTTAAATCCTGAATTGTTACAAAGGAGTTCTAAATCACTTATCCTGCCCATTTCCCATTGCATGTCACCATAGGTGCTTGGACCTAAAGAACCAACAATGAGTAAACTTCTCACATATTCACATTCTTCTCCCTTGGGGGTCTAAATAAATATGTCCAAATGCTATTGAGGCAAAGTTTCATGTGAGGAAGAATTTGACATAACGTTTCTATTTCCATGGTGCCTAGCTAATAATTAATAAATAAAGCAAAACGACACGGAGTAATGACAAAACATTGGTAAATATAGCTGTGTCTTCTCTTTGTGACGTGTAGTTATGTAGCATCATGTTACACGTGGTCATGTAGCATCTTGTGACGTGTAGTAATGTAGCATCATGTGACGTGTGGTCATGTCAGTTGCGGGCTTCTCCACCCCATCTCAGATGATAATAGCACCAGCCACGCTTGTGCGGATCCTTTTGGCGGGCTGGGTCCTTTTGGCAGGCTTTTGGAGAAATGGCGGGAGTCGCAGCGCCATCTTGGTGCCGCTGCGGGCTGCCCGATGGTGCCGAGACCCTGTTGATCGAACTATGTTTCCTCGATTTGGACGCCATAAGCGCATCGGCTTTCTCCGCGTATGCCACGGGGTCCTTAAAAGAACAATCCGTGAGCATAAGCCTAACGTCTTCTGGCAGTTGCTCTCGAAATGCCTGCTCGAACATGAGGCAATCCTTGTGCTCACCTGCCAGCACCAACATTTCAGCCATGAGGGCGGACGGCAGCCGATCTCCGAAATCCGGTAGGTGCATAAGTCTCGCAGCTCGATCATGCCTACTGAATCCGAAGGTTCGAAGCATGAGTACTTTCAGCGCCTCGTACTTGCCGTCTGCAGGAGGGGAAGTGATGAACTGCATCACCCGCGCGGATGTCTCAGGCGGTAGGGCGCTGACCAGGTAATAATACTTTGTCTCGTCCACCGAGATGTTTCTTAGGTGGAACTGGGCTTCCGCATGGGCAAACCAAAGGTGGGGTTGATGTGCCCAAAACGGAGGAAGATGAACGCTGACCGCGTTTAGCTGCGGTACGCTGGGCGCTGGAGCCGCAGGAGGAGCACTTTGTTCATCCATGGTAGATGATCGGCTAGATCACGTCGGGGTCACCAATATGGCGAGTCTGGAGGCTTGTTCTTTGTTAAAGAAGTTTATTGCGGCAGCAATATTCGATTACAAAGTATAACAAACGGATTTACAGACAACCATTAAATCAAACTGTTCGCTTCGAAGTTCTCTTCCCACTGACTGGTTTTGGGCGCCAAAACCACCACCTGACCTAGCTGGCCAATCCGAGGGTTCGACTCTCAGGACCAATCCCTGTGGTCGCTACAGCATCCTGTGACACATGGTCATGTAGCATCATGTGATGTGTGGTCATGTAGCAACTTGGCAGAAGAAAATCTCCTCTGGAGATAAAATGTTTTGTTGAATCTGTATATTAACCAGTTAGACTAATTATTTACTTTCAGGGCATGAATGTTTTGCTAAAATTATTTTCCTTTCTATATATAAACTGTAATTACTATTCAATAATTTCCATTCTACATCATCTTTTTTTGTAATCTTGCCAAATAGGTCATTTGAAAAAGGTAGGGTTAAACTAAAGAGCTGTTTATTGTGATTGCATCTTTAACGAGCCAAATATACATATGCATTAAAACCTCAAACTTCATTACTTTTAAATTAAGAATATCAAAACTAGGCTACAACCTATAAACAGTGTCTTTGAGCTACCACCTTTACTGTTGATTGAAGGATCCTCACACACCCATTAGGTTTTGTTTAAAGGGTACAAATAAGTAACTACTCTCTTGGAATCAGAAAATAAAACTTTTAGAGATTAAGAGACAAGGGATATGGGGTTAGTGCTGGAAATTAACCATGAGACAAAAGATCATCCATTGTCTTATTGAATCGTAGAACATGCATGAAGAGTCTATTTCTGCTTTATTCCATATACTTTAATATTCCAATCTGGAAGAATAGAGCTCTCTAGTCTACCCCATTAAGAATAAGATCATGGCTGATCAGGGTATAATATTGATGAAAGATAAACAAGTACTAATTTCTCAAATCTCTGTAATGCATTTACTCGACGTCTGAGCGTGGGTGTATGATTCCAAAGAGTAACCGCCTTCTGGATGAAGAGATTTCTTCTCGTCTCAGTCGTGAATGATCAATTACTTATTTTATTCCTGTGGCCACTGGTTATTCACACTGCAGAGTAAAGTTTGCATTTATTTTGTCACGCCCCATAAGAATTTTCTATCTTTCAATAAGACCATCTTTTATTCTTTTGGAATCTTGAACTAATAGACACAGCCTACTTAATCTTCTCTCTGTAAAACAGGTGAAACTTTGTTGCACAATAAATGCCAACATACCATTGCTTTTCTAATTAGTTGAGGAACTGCATAGATTTTGGTGATTCATGTACAAACACACCCAGGACCTTCCAAATACAAACATCTTTCAATTCCTCATCATGAGGGACCCCTGCCACCCCAGTAACGGACTGTTCCAGATGCTACGGTCAGGCAAACGCCTCCGCTGTCACGCTGTGAAAACGGAGAGGATGAGACGGAGCTTCTTCCCACAGGCCATCAGGACTGTCAACTTTGATAACCCCAGAGACTAAATTTTTGTCGACACTTTTTGTGCTATGTTTAGTAACTTATTAACTTTATTTATATGCTGTAACTGTAATTATTTTTGTGCACAACCCGCAGGCATTGCCACTTTCATTTCACTGCACATCGAGTATGTGTATGTGACAAATAAATTTGACTTGACTTGACTTGACTTGACTTTAAAAAATCTATCTTTCCATTCTATCAAAGTGAATAACATTATATTTTTCCACATTATATTCTATCTACCATCACTTGGCTATTCATCACCCTGAAACATCTTTGTGTCCTCTTCAAAGACATGACTGCAAACCAGATTTGTATCATCTGGAAATCTGAGTATAGTACACTCGATCCCCTCATCCAATTCATTGATAATAGATTGTGAACAGCTAGGACCCAGACTGACCCCTGCAACAACCCAGTAATCACAGCCTTCCAACCAGAAAATGACCCATTTATTCCTATTCTGTCCATTGACGAACCTCAATCCACACATTACATCAGAAATCTCAAATTATCCACCTTCATTTTGTTCAATAATCTCTTGTTTAGTATCTTATCAAATGAGTTATGAAAATTCAAATATAACACATTAGCTATTTCCACTTTATCTGTTGTTCAAGATACTACTTCAAAAAAAAACAAGACAATAGTCAAATATTTTTTCTACTTCACATTGTCTATGTTGATTCTGTCCAACAATATTATTTTCTCCGTTTCCCTGTTATCACATAATAATAGGTAATGCAAACATTTCCCCTTCTACTAATGTACTAATGTCTACCTAACTGATCTATGGTTCCCTGTTCTTTTCTCCCACTCATTTTTTAAACAGTAAGTATACATTGACTCTATTGACCGCAGCTCAATCTGTGGGACCCATTACAGGATCACGGAATATTGGCAGATGGCAACAATGCACACACCATCTCTGGTGTATCTTACCACAATCTTACCAACAGATCATCATGTCCTGATGATGTATTGCTTCTCAATCCCATAGGTTTCTACAATGCTGAATTTTACTAATGTTATTTTTGTTGATTTCCTCATTACTCCAGAAATGTGGTTGTCCACTATTTCCAGGATGCTACGATTGGAGATTGTAGATGTAGTCAATAATATTAATGTCTCATGACTATATCGACACGCTGAATTTAGCAAAAAATCAGAGACTATGCAATTGTTATTCACCACAGGTGCCAATATGAGCTCCATTGTGGATTTATCATTCTCATTCTATTGAAGGACCAGAAAAACCAAATAAAAATCAATTGTGCAAACAAATAATTTTTCAGTTGGTGATCAGGCACATCTCACACTGTATTCCAAAAATGGGCCAATTCTTCTCAAAGAGCAATGTAACAATGATTATTCACAAAATGCTGGAGTAACTCAGCAGGTCAGGCAGCATCTCGGGAGAGAAGGAATGGGTGACGTTTCGGGTCGAGACCCTTCTTCAGACTGAAGACTGAAGAAGGGTCTCGACCTGAAACGTCACCCATTCCTTCTCTCCCGAGATGCTGCCTGACCTGCTGAGTTACTCCAGCATTTTGTGAATAAATACCTTCGATTTGTACCAGCATCTGCAGTTATTTTCTTATACTAATGTAACAATGATGGTTTTCTCTTTGTGACTTTGCTTTACTGTTAGCTGATTGCCTTGTTTTCATTGTCCATGCTGTACCGAACTGATTGTCCACTGTCCATTACAGGCCACAGGGTGGATCTACTCATCACCTATGGATCCCTTTGACGTGGGTGTGTTTAATGAGACTTATGATGGAAACTGGACAGAAACAATCAATGGCACAAAGACAGAGAAGAAGTACCAGTATAACTATTATGCCATGCTCCTGACTCTTCTCATCTTTACGATTGTATTTGGCAATGTGCTGGTCTGCATTGCTGTGTCCAGAGAGAAAGCCCTGCAGACTACTACCAACTACCTCATTGTCAGCTTAGCAGTGGCAGACCTCCTTGTAGCCACCTTGGTAATGCCATGGGTAGTTTATCTGGAGGTAAGATGCATACATACCTTTTCTCTAAACTGAGTCCTTGTTATACAGGACGTGCAGGAGGCACGATATTTTGGCAAAGTTCCAATGACCGGGTAGATTCGTTGGGTCAAAGGAATGGTCGGTACTATCCATTAGCAACCCTTGTGCGTGCTAATAAGTGCTTTTTCAGTAACGTCGCGCAACGGCATGATGTACCAGCACCTCTAAAATGTTCAAAACTGGATATTCAATATTGTTTTGAATTTTTATAAAAATTACTAAAGTTTTTTAAATAAAATGTATTTAATCAAATCAGACGGTCAGGCCCTTAAACACCTTTTAGGACAATAATCTGCAAGAGACACCAACAGCAAGGAATGATTTGCATACCGATTAAACAATCTACAAAGAAAGCACTGATGCTCCTATTCATCGCCATGGATGATGGGTGTTTTGATTGAAACATTAAGCTGTTTGTTTTGGCGTTGAGCTACATGGTAAATGTAATGATAGAATCAGATGTGGAGACTTCCTCACAGAATGTTGAGGGATCCCATCTGAAAACTGCACAGACAGAAAACTAGACGCAATAACACATCCCAACCGATGTCGACCCTTTTGGGCCAGTAATACAAGTTATTCCCCCACAGTGGCACAGCGGTTGGGTTGCTGCCTTACAATGCTTGAGACCCAGCTTCAATCCTGACTATGGGTGCTTTCTGTATCGAGTTTGTACATTCTCCGTGTGAACGCATTGCTTTTCTCCGGATAGGTTTTCTCCCACATTGCAAAGACATGCGGGTTTGTAGGTTAATTGGCTTGTGTAAATTGTCCCTGATATGTAGGAAAGAACTAGTACATGGTTGGTTGTTGGTCAGCATGCACTTGATAAGCCGAAGGGCTTGTTTCCATGCTGTATCCCTAAATTAAAGTAAACTAAACTAAAAACTGAAGGTCACAGCACTTGCCATGAGAAGGAAGCATTCTTAACAGAATGCAAGAAACATTACAACCATTCTTAACAATCCCATTGAGGAAAGAGACTGAATAATGTCACCCTACAATACCAGAGTAATGCCACCAGATATTCTTCACTGTTTAAATTTACCAGCTTTCAAAATGGTTGTTCTCTCATATTCTTTATAATATGATGTAAATGTATCCTTGTATCTATAACTTCAAATTACATGTAATATTTTGATGCTTATTCACGAAAGGCTTCTAGATTTTTTAGATTTAGAGATACTGCGCAGAAACAGGCCCTTCGGCCCACTGGGTCCGCGCCGCCCAGCGATCCCCGCACATTAACACACTATCCTACACCTGCTTCTCTCCTGCATGTACCCAGTAAGAAGATATTTAAATCAGTAGTGCCTTGGCATTAGAGACAGTGAATTCTATCATGTCATTGTTACTGATCCACCCTATTAAAAGCTATCATCTAATCCTTATGCAAACCTAACCATCAGAATCACTGTTCTCCAAAGCACTCAACAAAATCCGTGCTGTGAATTCTCTTCTTGGATCCTTCAGCAATGTGGTGTTTCCATACTGAACTCTGCTGAGGTTCAGGCAGCTGAAGCAGCATTTGAGATAGAGTCCAGCTCTTGAAGATAACCTTCTGCAAGACAATTCTGCTTCTTACATAAAATAGAGCCAGTTGAAATAAATAATTTCTTGGAACTCAATATTTCGAAGCTTTCAAAGGGTCAAAATAATGAATGCATAACAAAGTTACCAACATCTTTTAGTTTGGAAAGACCATTGAAATGCTTTGAAATAAATGGAACATTACTTGATTTCCTCAGGCAATAATAGGTTTGCTAATTTTCCAAATGAACATGGGTTATCCTGTTTCTAAAATATTGCATCCCAGGAAGAGGCCATTTGGACCATCAAACCTCTACCATATCTATTGGGAAATGAACCCAAACACATCTGTACTGTACTTTCATTGCAGCCTTGAAAAACTTTCCTATCCACGTCTCTCACCATTTGATAGACACAAAATGCTGGAGTAACTCAGCAGGACAGGCAGCATCTCTGGAGAGAAGGAATGGGTGACTTTTCAGGTCGAGATCCTTCTTCAGACCATTGACCATATCACCATTTGCTTTGAATTCTTACTTAATCCACATTTCATGATCCTTTCAGTCATTCCTTAGCCAGGTCATAGAAATGTAAAATAAAACCTCTCTTAACTTCAAAATAGGTATTATTTTGCCCTAAGTATGTGTTATCTTAGTGAAATCTGGATTCCTTTATGTTCCATATAAATGTCAGGTATTCAGTTTGAATAAAAAGATTCAAAATATATTTTCAAAGATGACCAAGGAACTTTAAGGGTTGCATTGATAGGGTGGGATGAGGAGGGATGGAAAGAGTGCATAAATGTGTGCAAATTAAATGAGCTGAATGGCCAATCCTTCAGTGATAGTCCACTTTTTGACATTAAAAGTAGCTTCAAAAGTCTGATCAAAAACAAGAGATAAAAAATACCACCGTTCCTTAGATGCTAATACTCAATTCAACTGTGGCAACACATGGCCAGAAAGTGAAACTTGTAATTCTGTAGTTTCCACAATCACAGGACTGCTCATCTGCTGAAGTAATTTTGAAAGCTGTCCACCTTTATATAGGAAGCAGTTAAGAGCAGTGTGTGAGATAGGTTTATTACAAATTTAGTTTAGTGCCTCACTTCTTCACAGTAATGTCCAAACCTGAGTGGAATGCAATGGTAACTCCTGCTTTTCCAATTTAGTAACTACATAAGATAGAATCTGACAGTTAACATTTGAAACATACACAGCTTGGAAGAAAGCATATTTGTCTTAGTGATCACAGTTTGAGCAAGAGAATAAATCTTCAATACGCAAAGATATTTCGTTTGATCCTGAGAACAACGTTGCATTCTGACTTACTGTGTAGCTCAAAGCCAGTGAGGGACAAGTTGTTACCATCAACCATGTATTCAATTACAGTCTGCTATTTGCTGCACTACAGTTCTCCCCAAGGTAGGAAGACTAACGGTAGTATTGAGAGGGAAGTTGGGATCTGGACTGCTCCATCTAAAATGGTGGTAGAAGGGGATTCTCAATTATAAACAGTTGCTTGAAATTGAGATATTTACAAAGTTACAGCAAAGAAAACCACAAATGGGATCAGGGAGGAAAGAACGTTCTGTGAGTTAGCCGAAGCAGGCACGGCAATTCCCTCCCCTGTGCCATTATCACCATCATTCTGTGTTAATTGGTAATAACATTGTTCCACTGGTGGTGGCACTTTAAGGAGATTAGAAGGAAATCCTTTACAATTGGTTATTATAATACAGCAAGAGCGCTTGCTTTTAACAACAATAACGATTTGTACACTATCTTTTAGATGGTGAAAGATTCCAAACACTTCATAAGAACATTACTGAACATAACTTGACTGAGACTTTCGGGGCGATATTAGAGCAGGTGGCCAGAAACTTGTTCAGAGAGGTGGATTTAAGGAATATCTTAAATAAATAAAGAAATGCCAGAGCTTGGAGCCATGCTACAAACATTCAAAAACAGGAACTGAAAGACAGGATTGCTGGATCTCCGTATTTTGCTCAGCCACAGACAGTGACAGGAACAGGAAGGGCTAAGACCAGGGAAGGATGTGAGAAAAAAGATGAGATATTTCAAAGCTAAATAAATCTCAAATTAAATAACATAGGAGGATTAAGAAATCATGCTTGTGGGTGAATGGAGAATGGGGGGGTGGAGACTTACCCGAGATGGTAGAAGTTCATTTATCTTTTCCCCCCCTAAGGTTCTCATGGTGGGATTTCCATTTGCATTCTCTATAAGATTAATCCAGAACTCTGAGAGATGACTCCATTGTCAAAATGAAAGAAAGCTGGATTTATTCTGATGTCAGACATATCTAAGAAACTAGAAAAAAAATACAACGCCTGCCATAAACTGGATCAACCCATTAGCTTGATGACGAAGCTCCATGATTTACTGTCCTGCCTGAAAGCAAACAGACATTTCACATCAGTTAATCTAATTTATCGAGCTTACTCACACTGGTCTAGATCCAGCCAGCCCTATCTGGATGGCCATGTTGCAGCTCTATCTGGATGGCCATGTTGCAGCCCTATCTGGATGGCCATGTTGCAGCCCTATCTGGATGGCCATGTTGCAGCCCTATCTGGATGGCCATGTGGTCATTCCCTATGCCTCCCGCACCCGTCCCTTTTGTCCCCCAACTGCAGTGAGCCAAGTGCGGAAACAACAGTTGGATCGGAGATGTCATAAAAATAACACAATCGTTATCTAAAATCACCGTTGAGTCTGGAAGATTTCACCACCTCCTGATGGATAATCAGTAATGGACATTACCAATAAAGCCTAGATCCCAGAAAATGTATAAACATAAAAGCTTTTAAAGCAAGATGCATTTCCTTGTGTAAATACTGCTCCGTGTTCTGAGCCACCCATTCCAAGCAGAACCACTCCCAGTGTTCAAACTCAACAATTTCTTCCCTTCCAAAATAACCTGAGTGTCACCAAGTTCATGGAAGTCCAAGCAAGCATCTCCCCATCTACCACAAATTCTCCCTGAACATGCAAACTGACTGAGCCCAGGATCTAAGGACCAGGAAACTTCACCTTACAGTAACTCATCTTCTCATCACCCCCAACTCCACGCAAGGCTGTCATTGGATTAAATGTTCCTGTTCTTGACTCCCACCAGCATCTCAGAACGATGGTGTCACTTTAAGAGGAGCTGACGTGTTTGCATTCACAACATGAATATTTGCCATCAACCCATCCACTTCACACAGAGCAGCTTTACCAGGTTTAGATTAAATCTAGCATTTGAAAATATGGCTTCTCTCCATTCCAAATGACTTCAGCTAGTCTACTTATGTATTTCCTTGTTCGTTCTGTAATCTATTTAACGTGCTTCAGAGGTGAGACAGCATCTTCAAGGAAACCAGACCCAATGCTACTTAACTGATAAATTTGTGAAGAGATTGGTGCAATACTGGGCGGTAGTTCCTCTTAACCAAGAGAAGAAAGCTTGTTCCTATAACCGTACTCTGCATTTCTGGTTCTGGTTCTGGTTCTGGTTGATTTCTGCACAACACCTCATACATGGTTGTCTCGCACAGGTCGGAGTGAGTAGAGTAGTGATTACATTTTGAAGTGGGCCTTTTTGACCAAGTTGAGGAGCTCAATGCCCTTTTTAAGTGACTGAACATCAGCAGCGGCACGTGTGTGTTGGGTGGGAACATATTCTATTCCCTTATCGTCCTTGGGTAAAGGGAACATTGGTAGCAACGTTTATTGAAATTTAGCGAGTTGGTGATGTAGCGGCCGGTATTTGTCTTGTTTCATGGCGGTTGGTGATCTGGGACGACGGAAGATTTGATGGCATGATTTTGTGAATCTCCTTGTAAATTGCAATAAGTCTTAGCCTGATTCTGGGGAACTCTAGGGTATCCCTCCCGAGAAAAGTCAGCATATTATTCACGCTTGATTTGCGCTTGTAGTCATTACAGACAAAGCGGGCTGCTCGGTGTTGTACTTTCTCCAGGGTGATCTTCTTGTTGTTGTTGAAAGGATCGCATACAGCTCCACAATACTCCAATTTGGTCCTGACCAAGGACTTGTAGGCGTTCTTTTTGAAGGATGTACTACAATGCGTGGAAATTTCTCTTAAGAAGACTGAGCGTTCTATTTGCTTTGTCAAGACACTTGACCAACATGTGCCGCCCAACTTAATTATTACTCAGATCTGAGATGGGGAGAAAGCAAATGACAAAAGGAAAAGGTTTACAATTTACACTTGAATCACGCTTTTCCCAGCCGGTGTGGGTCATCAGCTTGCTGTTTCCTGAGTGATGGATCTTTCCGTGTTCTCTCTAGGGAAAATACGAAGATTTACAGCTGACAGTCTAATCAACCACTAATGGTTTTAACTGTGTTTCGCTAAAAAGGAGTTTCAGGCAAGGTTACCTTGCTTTTTAACAAATCATTGTGCTCCATCTTCTCACTGCAAATGCTTTCTGTAATAAAATTAATCTCTTGATTAATAGGCTGTGCATAAAATGATACCTTGACATCACTTTGATATTTTGTTTAGCAATTTTTTTTGCTCGGTTATTTCCATTGTGTGTGACATAGGGACAGAATATTTCAGATAGTGTCTCTGTGAAAACATTAACCCTTTGAGTACTGAAAAACTTAAAGCAATTGGTAAAACATAACCTTCTTCACTTCTAAGGATTGATAATAAAGAGATGGAAATCTAAAGACTGGCCAATTTGAAGCAATCTACCATTAAAAGAATGAAAAATAGACACTTGAATGGTCCTTTATTGTCACGTGTACAGTGAAATTTGATTTACCATAGTCATACCAAAAAAGCAACAAGATACAAAACTACGTAAAGAGTAAACATAAACAGGCACCACAGCGGCATGTGAGAATCTCCAGGGCACACAGCATAAGCCATCAGTTCAATGTCTGGGCCACACACACCGTGATGTGACCAGAGTTGTACCGACCGCTGTCACTCTCTCTGCAGTCCCTGTCTGCCCGAACAGTCAGAAAGCTGTCCACACTCGCACTAAACTCTGGGATGTTCTCATGGAGCCATGTCCCCACAAACACCGAGATCATTGCACTCACGGCACTCCCTCCGAGTCCCCACCAGTGCAGGCAGCACGGCCATCTTGTTTTTCGGCGACCTCACATTCCTCACTGTGATGGAAGGCAAATAACTTTTACTTTCTTCCTCCTTTTCTCCCGTGGTCGAGGTAATCGAAACATCCGCAGTCGGGGCGATCACAGCTCCCGCAGTCGGCGATCGAAGACTCCTTAACGGGGCAATCGAGGCTCCTGTGATCAGGGCGGTCGAAGCTCCTGCGGTTGGAGTTCCCGAAGTCGATCCCTAACAAAGGGACCGCCAGCTCCATGATGTTAGACCGCAGTGCGGACGGAGATACGATACGGAAAAAGTCGAATCTCCATCGGGGGAAGTGATAAAAAATGTTTCCCCCAGCCCCCACATAATACAAAAACTAAAGATCAACTGAAACATACAAATAAAACGGACTAAAAACAACAAAGAAGAAAAGAAGAGACAGGCTGTCAGTGAGGCTGCCTCTCAGGGTGCCACCCGGTGGTAGACTTTTAACTCTATTCAAGATTATTGGATTCAAATGTTAATGTGCCTTTAACAAACTAGCAGCATTGATGCCTAATGATCTTTCATAACCCTTTCAGAATCCTGGAACTGTACAAATAAAGTTCTCATCCCAGCCACTGGACTGTAGGCACACGTGCACTGAGGTACACTTCAACAACTTTACTTTTTTAACTCGCCAGGGAATCATGCAGGTTACGACACTTTGTGTTCATGCAAAATGTCTTGCCTCTACTTTACATGCCATGAGTTCAAAACTTCCATCACCTTCCAGCTGGAATTTCTCAGAACTCCCCTCCAATCCTTTTGCCAATGACATTCTGTCTTCTCAAATCAAGAGACAAGAGTGAGGTTATCCACTTTGGTGGTTAGAATAGGAAGGCAGAGAATTATCTGAATGGTGTCAAGTTAGGAAAAGGGGACGTACAACGAGATCTGGATGTCCTAGTGCATCAGTCACTGAAAGGAAGCATGCAGGTACAGCAGGCAGTGAAGAAAGCCAATGGAATGTTGGCCTTCATAACAAGAGGAGTTGAGTATAGGAGCAAAGAGGTCCTTCTGCAGTTGTACAGGGCCCTAGTGAGACGACACCTGGAGCACTGTGTGCAGTTTTGGTCTTCAAATTTGAGGAAGGATATTCTTGCTATTGAGGGCGTGCAGCGTAGGTTTACTAGGCCATTTAGAACGAGATGAGGAAAAACTTTTTCAGTCAGAGAGTTGTGAATCTGTGGAATTCTCTGCCTCAGAAGGCAGTGGAGGCCAATTCTCTGAATGCATTCAAGAGAGAGCTAGATAGAGCTCTTAAGGATAGCGGAGTCAGGGGGTATGGGGAGAAGGCAGGAACGGGGTACTGATTGAGAATGATCAGCCATGATCACATTGAATGGTGGTGCTGGCTCGAAGGGCCGAATGGCCAACTCCTGCACCTATTGTCTATTGTCTATCTTTGCTCCAGAGAAAACAATCTCTTTCCGTCCAGTCTTTCTATCATGGATAAAATTCTACAATCCATATCACAGATCCCCAAATCTTTCCTGCCTTCTCTCTTATGCCATTGCATCCTTCCTGCAATGTGGTAATTACAACTGAAGGCAATACCGCAGCAATGGACTAACTAGGTATATCACTTTATCATGTAAGGACGTGACTGTGGTATTGAGGGCAAAGGTTGAAGGTTCGATCACTGGTCGATGATGAATAAAATAATCCCATTGGATTTCTATATGTGGAGAAAAGACATTGAAGAAAGATCAGCAAATTATTGTGTTAAGAATAACAATGTAGAAGGTTATCCAAGTGTTTGGTTTAGTTTATTATTGTCACGTGTACTGAGGTACAGTGAAAAGCTTTTGTTTGCAAGCTATCTAGTCAGAGAAAAGACTGTACATGATTACAATCAAGCCATCCACAGTACACAGGTAAAGAGCACAACAGTCAGTGCAAGTCTGATAAAGTCCAATTCAAAGGTCTCCAATGAGGTAGATGGAGGTCAGGACTGCACTCTAGCTGATGAGAGAACCATTCAGTTGCCTGAAAACAGCTGAGAAGAAACTATTCCCAAATCTGAAGGTATACATTTTCAAACTTTTTTACCTCTTGCCTGATGGGAGAGGGGAGAAGAGGAAGTGTCCGGGGAGAGACGAGAATGAAAGTGTAGAATGTAAAGCAGAGAGTAAACCTCTGGAAAGTAAAACATTGGAAATATCCAGTGGGTCAGACAGCACCATGGGAAAAGAAACAGAATTAATGTTTCTGGTGAAAGACCATTCATCTGAAGTGGGAAAAGTTAAAGATAAATGAATGCTTTACACTGGAGCGCAGCCGAGAGACAGAGGAAAGAAAAGGGAAAGTTGGAAGGCAGGAGAGATTGCATGGTAGTCATTGTTGGAAGCAGCTGAAATAGGGGAGACAAGTGAACAATGTAAGGTGTAAGGAGAGGAACATAATCTGAAACTAAATGCTGGAAATATGAAATACAAGTGAATTCAAGATTCAATATTTTACTTGTAGAAACAACAAACTGCAGATGTTGATTTACTAAAGAAAGACTCAGAATTCTGGAGTAACTCAACAGGTCGGCAGCATCCCAGGAGAACATGGATAGGTGACGTTTCAGGCTGGGACCCTTCTTCAGATTTAACTTTATGTTTTATTTAGGTTTCTAGCATCTGCAGTATTTTATTTTGAACATTAATTGGACAGAATCTGCTTGTTCAAGGCAAGGCAAGGCAGGTTTATTTATATAGTACATTTCAGCAACAAGGCAATTCAAAGTGCTTTACATAAAACATTAAAGAGCAGTTAAAAATAATTAAAAACTGTCATTAAAGAGAATAGAAAATAAAAATAAGCTAAAATAAAATAAGACAGGTATAAAATACAAAATTAAAAGTTACAGTGCAGTGGTAAGAAATGAATAGTTATTTGATTTAATAAAAGGCAGTGCCAAACAGAATTGTCTTCAGCCTCGATTTAAAAGAACTGAGAGTTGCAGCAGACCTGCAGTTTTCTGGGAGTTTGTTCCATATTTGTGGTGCACAAAACTAAATGCTGCTTCTCCACTCTGGGGACAGAAAGCAGACCTGTCAAAGATGACCTGAGAGGTCTGGATGGTTCATAATGTAGCAGAAGATAAGAAATGTATATTGGCCCTAAACCATTCAGTGCTTTATAAACCAACAGTAGTATAAAGCAGTATTTTGAAATGAATTATTTGACCGACTGGAAGCCAGTGTAAAAACCTCAGAACTGGAGTGATGTGATCCACTTTCTTGGTCTTAGTGAGGACTCGAGCAGCAGCTTTTCTGAATCAGTTGCAGCTGTCTAATCGATTGTTTAGGGAGACCTGTAAAGACAGCATTACAGTAGTCAAGTCTACTGAAGATAAATGCATGGACAAGTTTGTCCAAATCCTGCGGAGCCATAAGTCCTTTAACCCTTGATATATTCTTAAGGTGATAGTAGGCTAATTTAGCAAGGATGCCGAGACGCTGGGGAAAGTACAAAAGTGTAATGACAGAACTGAGTGCTTCTAATGATCAAAGAAGTGTGACAATGGTATTGACGCTCTTTTGTTGCGGGCAGGGAAGGCCATTGGGTGATCGAGTGGAAGAATCTAAAATTGCCAGACTGAATGGCAGGGTGGATGCTATCAAATACTTTAGAGAAGAGGTTGAAATAAGCGGTTTGGCTGAAATAAATAGCAGAGACATGTTTAAGAGAAAGCCTGAGGTTGAAAGGGAATAAAGAGCAAAACTATGAAAACTGAATACGACAAAAATCTTTAGATGCTAAAAATCGAAAATAAAACACTCAGTTGGTCAGAGAAATATAAGTAATATTCAGGTCAAAGACCCTGCAGCAGAACTGGAATAGAGAGAAAGCGTTATTTTTAAGTTACAAGAAAGGTGGGGCAGGAATGATGTCTGCCTGGGTGAGGCTAGGCCCAGGGTTGGTAAGGCACCAATCTGCTGATGAGGCCACCGGCTGTCAAAATGAGAGTGGACCACAGGACTCAACTCTAGAAAATGAGGGGCAATTCTTAAACAAGTGCTTGAATTGAATTGTACATGTTTGGTCACCTCTCAATTGTCAGCATAGAAACATAGAAAATAGGTGCAGGAGTAGGCCATTCGGCCCTTCAAGCCAGCACCGCCATTCAATATGATCATGGCTGATCATCCAAAATCAGTACCCCATTCCGGCTTTTTCCCCATACCCCTTGATTCCCTTAGCCCTAAGAGCTAAATCTAACCCTATCTTGAAAACATCCAGTGAATTGGCCTCTACTGCCTTCTGTGGCAGAGAATTCCAGATTCATAACTCTCTGGGTGAAAAGGTTTTTCCTCATCTCATTCCTAAGTGGCCTACCCCTTATTCTTAAACTGTGATCCCCAGTTCAGGACAACCCCAACATCGAGAACATTTTTCCTGCATCTACCCTGTCCAATCCTCTAAGAATTTTATATGTTTCCATAAGATCCCCTCTCATCTACATTCTAGCAAATACAAGCCCAGTCGACCCATTCTTTCATCATATGTCAGTCCCGCCATCCGGGAATTAACCTGGTGAACCTACACTACACTTCCTCCCATGAAAAAAAATTGGAAGCTCAGGGTCAAATAGGACATGAATACTACAAGTGGATTGTTTCAGTCTCAGACAATGACCAGGGTCAATGCCAAGAGAATGGAGTTTACAGTGGGGATTAAAGACAATGGATTCTTTCTCCAATAATTAGGGAAAATGTTACTCGTGCTTGGAAGTTAGGCCTTCAAATTTACAATCAGGATTACATTTCACATCTCAAAAGAAAATGCTTCAATTATTTTCACTAAATCCCACAATTTGTAAAAGTGACATCGGAAGCCGTGTTCTCAATCTGATATCAGTGATGCAACATTAACATCTCTTCAGCATTCTGAATTGAACCTTCTGTATAAGTATGTGAAGGTGAAATCAAAATAGCTTGTATACGAGAATATAGTATGGGTCATGTCATCTAGTTCCTTCTGCGAAGCTTTGGGGCCGCACTTGCACAGCCTCGGTGGACTGCTGGTGAGTCATCCATCTCCAGGATCAATACATTTAGTGATTGGCACAGAGCTCCAACTTCCAGATCTACATCATGGAAAAAGAGTAAAAGTGTACCACAAACATAAAGAGCCTTTTGCTATTTGCTATGAGGATCTTACAAGACCTGAAAATCCTTCACTACAATCACTTAAAATATTCCAATAGACAGAATTAAATTTGCTCTTGGAGGCTGGTAATGTTATAAATTATGCAGATACGCATTAAAACCACACAGGTACTCTTTCTCTATTCTGCCTGTCAAAAGTGCTGTGAAAATTGCTAATTTAAATTCAACTAACATAACATCAGGTGGTTAATCAAAAATGAAATTCTTTCATGCATAATCATTTATCCAAATGACTATTTCACTTTATCTTCTGACTTAATTGTACTCAAAGTAAGGAATATTTATATTTCAAAATTTGTGAAATGTAGTCACACTGAAATAATGAATTAAGTTGTATAAATGGGTGCAAAGGTGCTAATATTGTACTGTGAACATAGGCAACACAGTGGTGCAGCGGTAGAGTTGTTATCTCACAGCGCCAGAGAACCGGGTTCAACCCTGACTACGGATGTTGTCTATAGGAGTCTGTACATTCTACCTGTGACCACATGGGTTTTCTCCAGTTGCTCTGGTTTACTCCCACCTTCTCTATTCCAAAGATGTGCAGATTGGCTGCTGTAAATTGTCCCTAATGAGTAGGATAGAACTATGGGTGGGTTTGGGTAATCGTGGTCTGCGTGGACATGGTGGTCCCAAGGGCCTGTTTCCACGCTGTATCTCTTAAAACTATAACATCTTTAACACGTATTGAAAGGAGATATAACACATTCCTTTTTATTGTGTCTTCTCAATCTGTGTTATTATTGAAAGGGAGACCATCTGATGAGTGGCATGGTCCTAAGGTCCTTAGGTTCACTGGATCACAGCCCTGGAGTCCGGCCCATCTCAAGGTTTCACCGGACCGGGCACCATGAGGTTTCAGCACTGACACCATGGGAGCAGCAGTAAGAGACAAGAGAGAATAGATCATTTCCATTTGTACCACACCTTATCGTATCTTCAAGTTGCATCAAGTGGTCCTGGGACCTTTGAGCCCATAACATCTCACAAGCACTAAAGTGATTGTTGACCAGTTACACCAGTTGCTTTAGAGGTTCTGCATGTGTGAGGGACTCCCAGCGATTCCCAGGCAGCAAATAACATGGATGGGAAATTAAATGTTGTTTAACTTTACCTGCATGATGTTCTCAGTGGTAAAACCACATGGTGGGTGGAATGGGGTAATATACATTTCCTTCAGTCAGATGCATTGCACATGGAGGAGAGCAACATTCAAACATTCATTTTCACTTTAAATTCCATGCTATTGCCTTCAAGTCCAGAGTCCATCGGCTAAGTGTTGTAAATTATTGATGTTTTATGCCCAATTACATGAACTGTATCCAAAGAGAGGAAATTAGATGAAAATAAGGTTAATGGTACACGAGCCTACTGATAAACCAGAGATGAAAATATGTCAAAAGTCAAGAGAAGCCTAACGAAAGTAAACTTGATTGTAAATTCTCAGCTGCCTTCAAACTTTGAAAAAGAACCATGTGATCAGGATCAGAAATAAACTAGTACACGGCTCGGCATTCAGTCTGAAGAAGGGTCTCGACCCGAAACGTCACCCATTCCTTCTCGCCAGAGATGCTGTCTGACCCGCTGAGTTACTCCAGCATTCTGTGTCTATCTTCGGCTCAGCACTCAGTCTATTTTTAAGCGACTCATTCTCTCGAATGTTTCTGCCCAACGGTACGGCCTCAGACCACATTTGAGACGTAATGCCCTGCACTTTCAGACATTCATTAGCACCACCATTCAATATGATCATGGCTGATCATCTAAAATCAGTACCCCATTCCTGCTTTTTCCCCATATCCCTTGATTCTGTTATCCCTAAGAGCTAAATCTAACTCTCAGATGATTGAGTCTTGTACAAAGTTTCTACTCTCAGCTTATTGACATCTTTGCTTAACTGCATCACACCAATACAGTTTGCTCTTAAAAAGACTGGATGAAACCACCCATCAAAATGAATCTATCTTGGATCAACAAGTGTCATTGAAAAGGGAGTGAAATTAAAAAATAGATCTGGGGGAATGTCTGATAGGCAGCTGACGATTGCCTGTCTAACCATTGCTCAAAGTGAACCTGACCCTTTGTGGTGATTGTACTGCAACCCGAGTTTATCAATGCCTTCACCACTTAAAGGACAGCCACAAACCCAAACAACATAAAACATGAAGGAAAGATTAATACATCAGCCTTTGTGCCAGGTCTCTTGGCAACCATTAAGTCTCACAGCTGACTAGACAATGTTGAAACATAATTTGTCACCCATTCCTTGTCACTAAAATGTTTTAGCTAAGTAAACGATGATTGAGTCTTGTACAATGTTCCTACTCTCAGCTTATTGACATCTTTGCTTAACTGCATCACACCAACATGGTTTGCTCTGTCAGCATGTAGTACTCAAGGATATGCCAGATAGAGTTGTAATTCAGGCTGTCAGACGTGGATTAGTGGCAGCACGCACAAGGTTGTGAGGTCAAAACCACTGCCCAGAGCCTCAAATACAAAATCTATGGTGGTTCTCCATGGTGCTCCTGTGGGGGGGCTATGCTGTCAGAAGTGCTAACATCCTACTGGATGGCAGGCAACAAAAAAACTTTTCACTGTACCTCACAGTACAAGTGACAAACTAAACTAAACTAAACTTTTGGATGGGGCATTAAACTCATATGCACTGGATATAAATGATTCTATAACACCATTTTAAATAAAAGTTATTTTTATTGCATTGGTTAACGTTTCCCTCTAAAACAAGTTATACCGTTGCTGAATTTGTGAGACGTAACTGCTTTCAAATTGGTTTCTGCAAATGTGATATCACAACCTCATCTTGGTTAAAAAGCATCTCATTGGCCATGAAGCAGTCGGAGACATTGTCCTCGCAGCTATCATGCAAATGAAAGTCTTTTTGTGGAGAGCGTTCCACATCATTTCAGAAGTCTTTTGGCATAGGGCGTAAACTCAAGATCTTTGCCTTCTAGTCCAAGAAGTTGAACAATCCCATGGTGCTATTTGAAAGGCAATAGAGTGTTTCGCAATGTTTCATGTTATTGTCATTGCCAGCCAAGCTGAACATGCTTGCTTGATTTCAATAAACAATAGACAATAGGTGCAGGAGTAGGCCATTCGGCCCTTTCCCTGTCAAACAAGTCTGATAATCATCCCATTGTTAATGATGAGATTGATTCATTCACATAATGTATCTGTAACTATCCTCCACTTAATGCATTGTTCTGGAGACATTTCTCTCCTTTTATTTTGCCAACACATTGGTTGGTGACCAATACCTGCCTCATACTGTATTTATTAATATGCTAACCGAAACTGCACTTTATCATGTGAAGTGTTTCAAGGTGTAGGGTGGCTATTTAATGAAGTTATTTTGAACGTAATTGAATTGTGGCTGTTCCATTCACACGGAGATCTCTCTTTGCCAAGGTGGTGGGAGAATGGAGATTCAGCAGGATCCATTGCAACATATTTGTGACGCTTGATGTCATGATGTGCACAGCCAGTATCCTTAACCTTTGTGCCATCAGCATTGACAGGTAATTTGTGTATTTACTATATATCTCTACAGTTGTAGGTATACTAATTGGCAGCTTGAAGTTTCCAGCAACGTATCAGGCCCATCTAGTGGTAAAAAATATACAGTTGCAATTGTAACTGTGTGATAGAACACCTGGTGCCTGGGATCATCGGTTTTTGAATCAATTCTCAAGGTTTGGGCATCAATGATCGGACCACGGTTTATCGCCCATCCCTATTGGCCTTGAGCTTTTGATATTCCTTAACCACAAATATCGGTTGGTCAATGATGTGACTCGATGTGTCACTTTTAAAGGGAATTAATGGTGAATGTATTAGAGTGGAACTGAAAACTGAATTCACCGAGAGTGTGGTAGCAAGTAGTCTCCTGAGTTATACTATTAGATTTGACAGCAGTATCATTCTTAATGATACTAGATTTCTTTATTTAATTTCCAAATGTTTTTAAAATGGTCAAACTAAATTGATGTTGAATTTTATGAGCTTCAGCTTTTCTCATCTTATCTGTTTAAAATAACATGAAGGTGTTGTTTGAGCATTCTGTTAATTCCATTTATCACTTGCCCTTCGATGGACTGGAGTTGAGTGAATGCCCAGTGGACCAAGGCATACACCAGCACCAGCTGTGCGTTTCAAACCATGCTTGCATCGAATGTCACAGAACCAGGGGCAGTTGTGAAGATGATCACAAGCTGAACATGGAGACTATTGCATTAAATACTATCTGTGATTATGTCTAACATTAGTGTGCTCAGCAATCTAGAATATGAATCAGTGACTCCAACGAATGGTTTATGAGGTTCAGACGATTTCTCATTCTATGAGATCATCAGTCACTCGTTAATGTGTCAAGAATCAATAGGTAAAGTTGCCTCCATCACCTCAGCAAAATGTGGCAGCACAGATCACTATTAGATGTGGAATATGATTGTCATTCCATAGATCGAATTGGGGTGTTAATGATAATTTAAATTTGTGATAAGGTAAAGTTAGAGAATCTTTTTTTATCTCATAGTGAGAGAGGGGAATGCAGCGCTAGAGACCCAGGTGCGATCCTGACTACCGGTGCTGTCTGTATGGAGTTTGCATGATCTCCCTGTAACCATATGGGTTTCTTCTGGATGCTACAATTTTCTTCCACATCCCAAAGATGTGAAGTTTAATTGGCCTCATTAAATTGTCCCTAGTGTGTGGGAAGTAGAAAGGAAAGTGGGATAACATAGAAATAGTGTGCACGGGTGATCGATGGTCAGCGTGGACTCAGTGGGCTGAAGGATCTGTTTCCGTTGCGTTCCTACGAGAGTTTCAGACTCGTAATAAGAGAGTTTTGTTTCCCTCCTGGAGGATTGTCAAAAGTAAAGGTCCTTTTAATGACTATAAATTTAAAAGCTATAAGCTATAAATGCAAAAAATATATATTAAAAGCTGCATGAAATTGCACAAATGTCGATGGAACCTTCTCAATAGGTCCATGTCAAAGGCTACCTGCAGTGAATCGGACAGATCATGTTCTCAAGATGCAATGATGCATGATTACTGTCGGTAGGTTACATGGAAACAATTTTTATCCCCCCCCCCCCCCCGGATATTTTTTTCCAAGGCAGCTTTTTTACTGCTTGTCAATTTCCAAAGCTACTCTTAAGTGGTTTTCTAGTTCCCAATTAAAATGGTGTTAAAACCAATTCATCCCATTGAATAAAATACAAATACAAAAGGACGGCACAGTGGCCCAGCGGGAGAGTTGCTATCTCACAACACCAGAGACCCGGGTTCCATCCTGAGTACAGATGCTATCTATACAGCGTTTATACGTTCTCTCTGTGACCGTGTGGGTTTTCTTTGGGTGCTCTGGTTTCCTCCCACATCCTCCCAAGTTTGTAGTTTAATTGGCTTCTGTAAACTGTAGTGTGTAGGATAGAACTAGAGTGAAAGGGTGATCATTGATCGGTGTGGACTCAGTGGGCCCAAGGGCTCGTTTCCACGCTGCATCTCGAAACTAAACTAAACTAAAACTAAATAGTCCTCCCTAATTCATCAATCACAGTATATCAAATTTCCTTACCAGGTAGCACTTTTTCACAAATCTGGAGCACTTTTCCACAGAAAGATTGTGCTTGGAACTGAGCAGAAACTGTGAAAGCAGTCAACGTACTGGAGGTTTCAAAACCAAACCAGATGGCCTTAAAAAAGCAGATCAGCCATGATCTTCAGCAGATACACAGAGAGTGCTGGAGTAACTCATCAGGTCAGGCAGCATCTCTGGAGAAAAAGGTATAGATGACGTTTCAGGTCGGGACCCTTCTTCAGACTCAGGGTTCTGACCCGAAACATCACATAACCATGTTCTCTAGAGATGCTGGCTGACCCGCTGAGTTACTCCAGCACTTTGTGTCCATCTATGGTATAAACCAGCATCTGCAGTTCCTTGATCACATGATCTGTTCTGTTCTGTTAAAATATGGCCAGTTCCAAAATAACTGGTGGACCCGTTCTGGTGGTTGAATGAGTGAGGATGAGAATTACGGACAATTGATATAAAAAGCAGAAAACTGTTGATATTCTCAGCGGGTGAGGCAGCAACTGTGGAGAAGGAAATAGAAGTAATAGTTCAGATCAGTATCCCTTTATCAGAACTGTCCAGTTTCGGCTAACTATCCTTATCGGTTTCTGTCTTTATTTCAGATTTCCAACTTGTCAAATGTTTGTGCTTTTTAAATATTTGCCTTTAATGATTGCTGCAGAATTAGAAAGCAATAGAAAATCTAAATGTTATCCAATCAAATGTTTAAAATGTGTTTGAGATAAAAAAAATACGAAGCAAAATGGAGCAGAGTGAGCATAACAAAGCTCGCTTTTGTCATTTACTGTCTTATGTTGCAGGTACACGGCTGTTGCCATGCCAATGCTTTACAATACCCGGTACAGCTCCAAGCGCAGAGTCACCATCATGATCTCCATCGTCTGGGGCTTGTCCTTTGCCATATCCTGCCCATTACTATTTGGGCTGAATGAGACAGGTAGCTATAATGAGCTTTATTTCTTCCTGTCGTAGGGTGATGATAGCAACCTATATGTAAATGTGCAGTCACATTATGACATTTGATGTGACCATAGAAATGTCAACCAAGTGCCCTAGAGAAGACCAGATGGGGCTTTTTGTTCATTAGTATTCTTATTTTCTTATTTGAGATATTATTCTATCTTATGATTGAAACAATTAAATGTTCATCGTTAAGAAACAATGCATGTTTTAAAATTTGTTAGCAACTAAAACATTTTTTCTCTTGCCCACCACTGCTCTGCCAAAGGCAGGTAATGAGGAGCGTTTAGGCTCAACCTTGGAATGGTATCCATATCTTAACGGTATCCATATCTTAATGGTATCCATATCTTAATGGTATCCATATCTTAATGGTATCCATATCTTAATGGTATCCATATCTTAATGGTATCCATATCTTAAGAACACATTAATACACAGTTTGCAAATGTACACGCAGATCATTTACTAAATGGCAGATAAGCTTTTCTTAAAAAACAATAGAGAAACAGATAGATCAGGTCTCAGAGGTTATGGGGAGAAGGCAGGAGAATGGGGTTAGGAGGGAGAGATAGATCAGCCATGATTGAATGGCGCAGTAGACTTGATGGGCCGAATGGCCTAATTCTACTCCTTTTTCTTATGCCCTTATAATCATTGTTTTCATTCATGTGCTTTCACTGCTTTGTTTAAGATGAATACATGGTTCCTTAAACTGCAAGGCTGCAGGTTAGACTGAGATTGACATTCAAGTAGAATTATCTTAAATAGCTCTTCTCTGGCTAGTTCGAACCCAATGGCTTCCAAATGCTGTTTGTTTCCATGATTTTATGAACAAATCTTGAGATCCATCCAGTGACATAAGACACTGGTGCATCAGTTAACCATGCTGCCAGCTGGTGTCACACCATTTCCATTCAGCTCAGTAATAACATGAAGTTCACTCTCATCTCAGTGCCACTCAGTGCCAGTGATCAAGTCCCACCTGACAGTCCTGAATGTAAAATCTAGATCAGAGCTGGTCCCTAAGAAAGTATATAATGCTGTTTCTAGGTCATCTCATCACCATTTTGGAGTGTCGTCCCGGGCATTGTCATGGTGTCAAGACTTATAACAACTACAGCATGGAAACAGGCCTGTCCGGCCCTACCAGTCCACGCCGACCATTCTCCCTGACCTAGTCTCATCTACCTGCACTCAGACCATAACCCTCCAATCCCCTCCTATCCATATACCTATCCAATTTACTCTTAAATAATAAAATCGAGCCAGCCTCCACCACTTCCACCGGAAGCCCATTCCATACAGCCACAACCCTCTGAGTAAAGAAGTTCCCCCTCATGTTACCCCTAAACCTTTGTCCCTCAATTCTGAAGCTATGTCCCCTTGTTGGAATCTTCCCCACTCTCAAAGGGAAAAGCCTACCCACGTCAACTCTGTCCGTCCCTCTCATAATTTTAAAAACCTCTATCAAGTCCCCCCTCAACCTTCTACGCTCCAAAGAATAAAGACCCAACCTGTTCAACCTCTCTCTGTAGCCTAAGTGCTGAAACCCAGGCAACATTCTAGTAAATCTCCTCTGTACCCTCTCCATTTTGTCGACATCCTTCCTATAATTTGGCGACCAGAACTGCACACCATACTCCAGATTCGGCCTCACCAATGCCCTGTACAATTTCAACATTACATCCCAACTTCTATACTCGATGCTCTGATTTATAAAGGCAAGCATACCAAACGCCTTCTTCACCACCCTATCCACATGAGATTCCACCTTCAGGGAACAATGCACAGTTATTCCCAGATCCCTCTGTTCCACTGCATTCCTCAATTCCCTACCATTTACCCTGTACGTCCTATTTTGATTTGTCCTACCAAAATGCAGCACCTCACACTTATCAGCATTAAACTCCATCTGCCATCTTTCAGCCCACCCTTCCAAAAGGCCCAAGTCTCTCTGTAGACTTTGAAAATCTACCTCACTATCAACTACTCCACCTATCTTAGTATCATCTGCATATTTACTAATCCAATTTGCCACACCATCATCCAGATCATTAATGTAAATGACAAACAACAGTGGACCCAACACAGATCCTTGGGGCACTCCACTAGACACTGGCCTCCAACCTGACATACAATTGTCAACCGTTACCCTCTGGTATCTCCCATTCAGCCATTGTTGAATCCATCTTGCAACCTCACTATTAATACCCAACGATTTAACCTTCTTAATCAACCTTCCATGTGGAACCTTGTCAAATGCCTTACTGAAGTCCATATAGACAACATCCACAGCCTTGCCCTTATCAATTTCCCTGGTAACCTCTTCAAAAAATTCAAGAAGATTAGTCAAACATGACCTTCCAGGCACAAATCCATGTTGACTGTTTCTAATCAGGCCTTGATTATCCAAATAATTATATATATTGTCCCTAAGTATCTTTTCCATTAATTTTCCCACCACAGACGTCAAACTAATAGGTCTATAATTGCTAGGTTTACTTTTAGAACCTTTTTTAAACAAAGGCACAAACATGCGCAATGCGCCAATCTTCCGGAACCATCCCTGTTTCTAATGACGTTTGAAATATTTCCGTCATAGCCCCTGCTATTTCTGCACTAACTTCCCTCAATGTCCTAGGGAATATCCTATCAGGACCTGGAGACTTATCCACTTTTATATTCTTCAAAAGTGTCCGTACCTCCTCTTCTTTAATCATCCTAATTTCCATCACTACTCTACTTGTTTCGCTTACCTCACATAATTCAATATCCTTCTCCTCGGTAAATACCGAAGAAAAGAAATTGTTTAATATCTCCCCCATTTCTTCAAGGACAAGCAGGCCTGGTGTTAAGGACAAGCAGGCCTTGAGTTAAGGACGAGCAGATCTGGAGTTAAGGTGAAGCAGGCCTGGAGTTAAGGACGAGCAAATCTGGAGTTAAGGACGAGCAGGCCTTGAGTTAAGGTCGAGCAGATCTGGAGTTAAGGACAAGCAGGCCTGGAGTTAAGGTGAAGCAGGCCTGGAGTTAAGGACGAGCAGGCCTGGTGTCCTGGCCAATGTTTATTCCACTAGAATAACAAAAACAATGACTTATTCATTATCACATTGCTGTTTGTGGAAGCTGGTTTTGCACAAATTCTGTTCTGTTTTTCCTGCATTACAGCAGTGACTTAATTCATTGTAAAGAGTATTAGGCATAAGGCAACAAGTTGGGCAAAGAATGGATGGAATTTTTGAAAAATATTTAAATATGAAAATACACGACCAACTCTGAAATTATTAATAGGAAAAAATACAATTTCTCAAGGCAATTTGATCCTCCAGCTTAGAAAAAAATATTCTTCTTATATTTGACATTCCATTAGATTCCCCATCAGGGAACTATGTGAAGTACATCTGATTTATGAATGTATTTATTCACAAAATACTGGAGTAACTCAGCAGGTCAGGCAGCATCTCAGGAGAGAAGGAATGAGTGACGTTTCGGGTCGAGACCCTTATTTCTGATTTATTTATCTGATTTATTTATTTATCTGATTTATGAAGGTCAGCATTCACTTAATGAATGTGGGAATAATCTTTGAATCATCTCTAAATCACAGACACCAGGAATGATGCCACCTGCCTTATTCACCACCCCGAATTTGTCGTCTACTCGTCCATTTTCTCGTTCTTCATTCCCTTCATCGTCACGCTGTTGGTGTATGTGCAGATTTATGTGGTGCTGCGTAAAAGGAGAAAGCGAGTGAACACCAAGCGAAGCAGCAGGTTTGAGTCGGAAATTCAGGCACCATTAAAGGTAAAGAAAAACTTTCTATGTTCTTCTAAATTGTTTTGAGACACGTTTTTCCACATTTTTACAGCTATTTTTCATACATTAGGTACAAGAATGAGTTTTAGATTCACGACCTGTAATGAGACTTCTAGAATCAAACAGATAGACCACAGGTGCAGGCCCTTCAGCCCACTAGGTCCACGCTGACCATCAATTACCATTTGTTACAATAATTCTATTCTAACCTGTTTTCTTTAATGCACTTTCTCAACATCTTTTTCCACCCTATCCCTTGCTGTACCCTCTCTCATATTATGCACTCACATACACACTAGTGGCAATTCACTGTGGCCAATCGACCTACTAACTCACACCTTTCTGAGAAAAAAATCACCTGGTCACATGAAAAACGTGCAAACTCCACACAGACAACATTGCAAACTCCAGCCAATGAAGCTGTGAGGAAGCTGTTTTACGAGTTGCACCACAGTTCTGCGCAATTGTACATGGTATTCGAGGAAGTACTGCATTGCTGTAGGTGACTTATTTTAGACTGGAGCCTTCCACCTCCATATTCCAATGACATGTTTGCAAATTAAACTAATTCCTGTTGCACAGTTGGAAGTGGAGACAATTCTCCCGATGTTCCAGGCAGGATTTTTCCCATGACCATTTTTACTAAGAACACATCACGTGCTCATTTATTTTATTTCTCTTTTTGAGATGCTAATTTTCACAAAAGTAGCACCCAATTTCCTGCTACAATTAAGCTCTACTTCAAAGTATTTCATGTTGTGCAGTCTAGCAAATATATCTCACTTCCAATCTCTTGGACAAGTATTTTGATTTGTAATACCTTATTACCTCTGCCAAGCTTAGAATTTAAATGGTGGCCTGTTAGAAAACTATTCAGTATAGGGAGAACTTCAAATGGAGGAATAAACATATTATTTTTGCATTTAGGATAAATGCACCCACCCAGAAGATGTGAAGCTCTGTACAGTAATTGTGAAATCAAATGGGAGTTTCCCCACCAACAAGAGGAAAGTGGTGAGTGTCCATAGTTTGACCATTGTGTTGACTTTGTCTAGTCACTCCCAGCTACCAGAGCAACAAACAGCTAGAACTTGTATTGTTAATTACACATTACTGTGCGTCACCCAGTGCCAACTTCGGGGACTCATTACCTGCTTGTTTTGGTTCTCCTGCTTCACAATAAGCTAAGATTTAACCTTCGTCTGAAGAAGGGGCTTGACTCGAAACGACACCCATTCCTTCTCTCCCAAGATGCTGCCTGACCCGCTGAGTTACTCCAGCATTTCGTGTCTACCTTCGATTTAAACCAGCATCTGCAGTTTTTTTTCCTACTGAGATTTAACCTTAGGTAAGCATGGGCTGAACCAATACTCTTCTGGACAAACTAACATAATTTGGGAAAACTTTCTACTTCTATTGGGCTGCTGCCTAGTCAGAGCATCTCATCAAGATGAAATTGATACTGTTTCTGATTCCTCTGTTAGACATAATTCTCTAAAAGTTGAATTATAGAATGGGATAGTATTAGAGTCCATTTGGCCATTAAGTCGTAGCTCCCTACTCTTTCCTTGTTATCTGGCAAATCTTGACTTTTTAATAGGAGATCCAATTTCTGTTAAAAGATTAATATTGAGTCTACTTCTACTATCTTTTGGCCATAGAATCACTTCCTGAGCGTCTGAAGAGGGTGCCCGATCCAAAATGTCACCTATCCATGTTCTCCACAGATGCTGCCTGACCTGCTGAGTTACTCCAGCACTCTGTGAAACGTCACCTATCCATGTTCTCCACAGATGCTGCCTGACCCGCTGAGTTACTCCAGCACTCTGTGAAATGTCACCTATTCACATTCTTCAGAGATGCTGCCTGACCTGCTGAGTTACTCCAGCACTTTGTGTTCCCCTTAAGAGCCTGTTGGGTTAAAACAGTCTTCTTATGTCATTGCTGGCTTTTGTGAAAACTATTTAAAATTTATATTTTCTGGTTACTGCCAATGTAGAACTGTTTTATCTGAGCAAAATGGTTCAAATGTCCTTATTATATTGAGCACATAATCTCTCCTCTACCCTCTGTTCCCTAAAGAGAAACAGGTTCATCATATTCTTGTCTCTACCTGAGAAACTATTTCTCTTCCATGTTCTGGAAAGTAAGAATTCATTGATAAGTAGAATAAATTTCCTTTACATAGAGAAGACAACTGCCCCAAACTACTTCACCTTTTTAAGAGGTGCCAGTACTCCATACTGGTACATATCATCATGCAATACGCACTGTACAAAGGTACCAAGGGATACTCAACTAGGGAACACAATGAAGTTGAGGCACCTGGGTCCACGACAGAATGAGCTTCAGAGGCTGAATGACCTCTTCTTGTTTAGTTTAGTTTAGAGGTACAGTGTGGACACAGGCCCTTCGGCCACCATGTCCATGCCGGTCAACGACCATCCATACACTAACTACTTCGATCCTACACATCAGGGGCAATTGACAGAAGCAATTAGGCTACAAACCTGTACGTCTTTGGAATGTGGGAGGAAATCAGAGCACCCGGAGAAAACCCACGTGGTCACAGGGAGAATATACAATCTCCATACAGACTCCACCCTGGTGGAGGATCGAACTCCGCTCCCTGGTGCTGTAAGCTCTACTGCTGCGCCACTGTGCTACCCAACGTTTCTGGACCAAGTGATTAATATAACAACTCAAAGGTAGACAAAAAATGCTGGAGTAACTCAGCGGGCCAGGCAGCATCTCTGGAGAGAAGAAATGGGTGACGTTTCGGGTCAAGACCTTTCTTCAGTCTGACCCGCTGAGTTACTCCAGCATTTTGTGTCTACCTTCGATTTATACCAGCATCTGCAGTTTTTTTCCTACAATATAACAACTCATGTCTATTTTAATTGTTATTACTTTCCACTAGTCTGGCATGCACATTGGGTATTTATTTGGTGTTGTGTTGGGATATTTGATCTTGGTGCAGGAGGCCGTAAACCACCAGGATGAGATGGAGATGGAAATGATGTCTTCTGCCAGCCCCCCTCTAGAGAAGACCAAGCTCAAAATGGCAGCCGCCAGCCGCCAGCTGGCTGTACCGACTCCCTCCAACCAGGGCGCGAGCTCTAGTCTGCCATCACCGGCAGGCAGCCCTGTGAATGGTCACCCTAAACATATAAACAAAGTGACCAAAGCTTTTGAAATCCAGTCGATGCCGAATGGTAAAACAAAAACTTCACTCAAGACCATGAGCAGAAAGAAGATGTCCCAGCAAAAGGAGAAGAAGGCCACTCAGATGCTGGCTATTGTCCTTGGTAAGTATTGTTCATTCCTTCTCTCCAGAGATGCTGCCTGGCCCACTGAGTTACTCCAGCATTTTGTGTTCCTTCTTTGTTCATTGCGTCAGTTTGGTTTCTAACCATTTGTAATATAAATGTCTCTAAATTGGAGGGGAATGAGTCCATGGTGTCCCCAGAGGATCTCTTGACACCACCCTCTCCCTCCACAGCCAGTATAGAGAATAGAGCAATCACCAACCAAAATACTGAATGAACTTGTCTGTTGAAGATCAATACCCCGCTACCTAACAACAATCCTGCTGAGGTAGATTCCCTTTAACTAATGATTTCACTCCTCATTAGTGTGGAGGTCAATTGCCACTCACAGGTCTGGATGTCAAAGTGGTGTTAGAGCAGATGTGACACATTTATTTGCTCTGCTCTCTGCATATCAGCCACGAGCTGATGGAAGACCCGAAATAAATGTGCATGACTACCCCGGTGCTGAACTAAATACAGAGTGTAGTTTAGTGAAATGCTGTCAATTAAATTTCTTATTGGACAAAATTGCCACACTACAAAATAATTTTTAGCCCATCAAAGTCATGGCAACTTTACTGAATTTCTGATACACATCATTCATGTGTATCAGACAAATTGAGGATACGTTCCTTTGACAATGAAAACATAGTTTTTTTGCATTCTGGACTTGGCTATGATATCATGATTTCCATTGAACAGAAACCCACATGCTGGATACTATCAGTGTCGTGACATCAAAGTAAGGAATTAGACATTAATTAAAGCACAGAAACAGCCTTGTTCCTCTAATTTCTTTATTGAAGTCTTTCATGTCCAATTTTCCACTGTACATTGTTTTCAAGAGAGAGTTAGATTTAGCTCTTCGGCCCAAGGGAATCAAGGGATATGGGGAAAAAGCCGGGACAGGGTACTGATTTTATGATCATATTGAATGGCGGTATTTATTCACAAAATGCTGGAATCAGTAAGCCTGACCTGCTGAGTTACTCCAGCATTTTGTGAATAAATACCTTCGATTTGTACCAGCATCTGCAGTTATTTTCTTACATATTGAATGGCGGTGCTAGCTCGAAGGGCCAAATGGCATACTCCTGCACCTATTTTCTATGTTTCTATGTTTCTATACTGTCTCGCTTAATTTGCCTTCCTCCACAACAGGAAAACTGTCTTCTCTACAGCTATCCATTGAAAATCTTTTTAATTATATAGTTACTCATTGGATTTCTCATGAATTTTCAATGCTAGATTTTAATCTCTGCTTCTCTTGTTTATAGGAGTCTTCATTATTTGTTGGTTGCCATTCTTCATTACCCATATCCTGAACAAGCACTGTAAAAAATGTAACATCCCTCAAGCCTTGTACAGTGCCTTCACCTGGCTGGGTTATGTCAATAGTGCTGTGAACCCAATCATTTACACCACCTTCAACATAGAGTTCCGGAAAGCTTTCATCAAAATTCTGCACTGCTAAAGCACTGCCAAAGGACATAAAATGTCACATTTCCTTTTTATAAGTTCTACCTTGAAAGTGTTCAAAGATAGCTTTGCTTTTTAATGACACACTGTGGACACCACTTCTTTAAACATGAACTGAATCTATCTTGTGTGTCGTTATGGATTAATAAAGGCATGGAGAAGAGAAGAAAATAATTAATCCATCAAGAACCTGATGGGGCTTCAAGTCTCTTTACACATGATGTCATCTGACTTTTCAATACTGATACTCAACATTGTAATGTGAAATGTCCATTTGCATGGCCACAATGTCCATGTAGTTATCACTTCATGACCATGCAAAGTTGGTTAGTGGGTCATTGAACTCTGTATTCGGGTGAATCATCAAAATGTTGTAGTGGTAAATAGTATGCGAAGGGGATTGTCAGCACTAGAGGACAAAACTTTGAGGACATCTTCCACTTGCCTACTTCACAACACAAACTTGGAGCAACAAGGAACTTGCTCAATAACATGGCAATGAATCATGTGGTCCACCACTACAATGCATCGGCATGGAAAAAGGAAACTTTTGCTTTGTCAACCATTAAGAATTTGTTGCTTTAGATCAATCTTAAAGGTTGTAAGACTGGTTGGTATCTGCTTATATCTAGCATAGAATTAGCATACTAAAGATAGGAATATCACAAGGTTCTACTAACGGTGAACAGACTACATTGGGTTAGGGCAAAGTAAATTGAGATCAGACTCGAGCCACACTGAGTGAAATGTCCCCTTTCACATCGATCGGATAAAGTGCAGCTGGAACATTATACAAAGCAATAGTTTGTTATCAGTAGCTGATCTGTGTCTAGTGAGGGTAAATATGAATGGCTTCATCCTGGAATGCTCAGAGAGAGGCTATGATGGCCTCGAAGATCAGAGAGTTTGCGGGCCTTCAATGTTTAGTTGTCCTTTTGCTCATTCAAATAACTTAACCACATTGGCTGTAATGGTTCAAAAGGTGGCTTCCCACCACCTCCTCATGGGCAAGTAGGGATCGGCAATAAAGTGAAGCTCATATCCTGACAACTGGTCATAAAATACTTGGGTAACGTACATTAATGTATCAGTTCCCCAAAATGGAGAGGATTCATTGGGGAGAAGAAAAACATATTAAAAGAGATATAATACTAATCATGAAGATTGAACAATTTTGAGACAACATTGTACCAAGAGATATTCTGACTTAATTCCCTGGAATCATATCTATATCAGCTATATCATTTCATTGGGCTTTCAGATATTGTATTGTACTTCAGGCATTTTTGATGGTGTGTGGCACTTTCTCAATGCTTGGTGCAGCTTCAGAAAAGAGTAATAATGTTTTCTGATTTCAGTAAAAGGGCATTAATGAAAATCCACGTTGGTTGCAAAGATTTTGTCGTCATTTCTTGTCAACATTCCTGAGGATGGAAATTCGTCAATGGCACCACCAAGAGTCGAAACATTTCCACTCACTTCATCTTCAAAATATTCACAATTTTCAATGGTCATGTTATGACTTTAAAATGAAGGATCCAAACGGCAACATACGTTATGTGATAGGTTAAAGAGTTCATCTTCTGACCTTTAGTTAATAAGACACATTAGTTCAGAAGAGTGTCAACAAAGGACCTAGAATCTGCTGTCAAACCTTTGTAGTTCACTCTTCCTGTGCCTATATTTCTTGCTGGTTTGTCCTTTTTGAATTTCTTAAGCTTGCTGTTTCTCCTGCACACTATCCACAAACTGAGCGATATGGAAATATACTGTGCTTCCCCCCACAGAAGACACAAGCATTAAAAAGTGTTGAAATATCAATCCAATCATTGCATGCATTGCTGCGAACATAATGGAATCATATGTAGGCTTATTAGAGCAATGCGAGGGCATCTGAATACCCCATTGCCTTTGCACCATCTCCAGGACTCATGCCAAATCAGTCATTGTCACTGGCAGCTGTGGAGGCCAAGTCAGTGAACATTTTTAAAGCAGAGATTGATAGGTTCTTGATTAGTATGGGTGTCACGGGGTACGGGGAGAAGGCAGGAGAATGGGATTGAGAGGGAAAAATAGATCAGCCATGATTGAACGACAGAGCAGACTCGATGGGCCAAATAGCTTAATTCTGCTTCTACATCATATAGTCATGTTCAGAGTACAAGGGAATGCTTCCACTTGCCTGAACAAGTACAGTCGCCACCAACACGCCAGAATCTGATCACCATGTAGGATCGGTCTGTAGCACTTCCATCACCCGAGCTTTCATTCCCATCCCAAGGCTGAAAGGTGCACCACTTGAACAAGATGCAGAACATTAACTTGCCAACCCTGTTTGGACGTACATTATCTCAAACACACTTACTCAAACACAGTGGAGGAGAAAAGGTGCGCAAGAACACCAACTCTGCTCCCCAAAACATACACCAGCCTGACTAGAAATTATATTGCCATTCCTTTAAATCTCATGGGTCAATTCCTGTAACTCCTTAACTAATCACATTGCAGAATAGCCTCCATTCTATACAATAAACTCGTTTCTGCAATCTCATCACCATGCCACAAAATGTAATTAGGGATGGTCAGTCGATGCCGAGTCTTGTTAAGGCTGCTCGATAACAGTCAAGTAAAACAAAGAAATAACATCACAAAGCAGCAAACACAAAGAATAGAGCGTTGATTAGCTGAGCTGCAGGATGACCAAAAAACATCTTTATAGATATGTAGTGTGTTCCAATTATGTACTTGTGTAGTAAACATTAAATGAAGACATTATTCACTATTAGTGTTTGCTATGCCATGGAGGCATGTGAAAATGTTTTATCCACTATATTAACTTTATAAAATACCTCTAGTGACTGCCATCCACATTTGTCCATTTCTCTGCAGCCGTAAAGCAAATAAATTAGTTGACAGAGAAACCAGTTTTCTGTTGATTTCCTGGGCCCAGCACTGAGGCATTTCCACCAGCGGACTATTGAACATCACATGGATATGATATCTCATCAGGAGCAACCAATATTGGCCACCAAATCTGAACCACATCATACCAGAGTGCAGAGTACCGTAAAATAGGAGGAAAGTGTTTAATTGATCATTAGTTATTTCACAGGCCTATCCACTGGATCATTTTGTTAAAGTAAAAATCACAGTAAATTATTTATATGAAGCTAGAATGAATAGTGTGGAAACTATTGTGCAGCAAGTTGTAATTTATTTTACTTGCTTGCTGGACCATTCCTCTGATAGTAAATTTAGTACAAAAATCCAAACCCAAATTTTATGCAATAATCTGACTCTTGAATTAGATTTATTCTTCCCATTTCAATTCTGTCTTTTGCATATTTAAAAAAATTCAATTTACTGCATTTATTCAAAACCGTCAGAGTATTGCCTGCTCATTTTGCAAATGCTCTGTCAGGTTTTGCTCCTCTTTGTTCCACGGTTTCAAGCAGCATTAACCTTCTTCTTTCATGTCCATCATCTATGTTTCAAATGTTACATCACTGTCATCGTCCGTCCTGAAAAGGGCGCAAGCCTCCGGCGACAATCAGTGGGAGCCATCACTTGTACAATAGACAATGGTGGTAGCAGAATTAGCTCAGGATACATCCAGTTTCCAACCCCACAATGTGGACGCTTCTGCTATGGAGCTGTGGCATTAATATAGACCAGGCAGATCTCACACAGATGGGACAGAAATGTAAACACCAATACTTTGCTCTTGGTCCATTCAACAAAATGCATTGATGGAATGATGCCTGATTTGTTGCATATATTATTCTGTGCAGTACAAAGTCATCAATATGTGATAATTCCTTGGAGATGGGGTTTCTGTGAATATCTAAACATGAACAAAAATGTGTGTGGTTGCATAAATTTACTGGTTTAGATCCCTGGACTTGATTCCACCATATGTGTTTTGCTATTTAAGTTCGTAATTAAATAATATAAAAGAATAACTGCAGCGATAAGCACAAAACTAAGAATTCTCATCAAATATACCTGGTTCTCAGGAAGTAAATCTATTATGCTTACAAGGTCTGGTTTATAAGTAACTCCAGACCAACAGCAATGTGGTTGATCTGAAAGTTCAAAGGTATTTAGTTAATGTTTGCCCCACCATGAACATTGGATATAAATACAATGCTATTATGCCAAGAAAACAATTAGAATAAGTAGTCTGGCAAAAATAGAATTGGATTCACCACCAATATTTTGTTTTGGTTTATTAAGGTCACGTGTACCAAGACACAGTGAAAAACATTGTTTTGCATACTATCCAGCCAAATCATACCATAAATATGTACATCTGATAGTTTCAAAGTGAAAATACTATTACAGCTGTAGGGAAAGTGCAGAGGAAAAAGTGCAAGGGCCGTAATAATGTAGATTGGCAGATTTGGAATTCATCCTGAGCATATTTTTCCATTTGGTGATTCCAGTATACTGAGCAGAGTTATTCTGAAGGCTGTGATGCAGTATTATTGTCACCCAAGCTTGCATTGCCATTTTATGCACAGCTATTGCCAAACATTGAGAAGCACGGTGGCTCAGCTTGTGGAACTGCTGGCTCACAGCTCCAGAAACCTCGGTTTCACCCTGACCTTGGGTGTTCCCTGTGACCACGTGGATCTCCAACAGATGCTCCAGTTTCCTCTCACATCTTCAAGACATGCGGGTTTGTAGGTTAATTGGCCTCTATAAATTGCCCCTAGTGTGGGAGGGAAAGTAGGATAACAGAACTAGTGAGAACAGATGATTGATGATCAGCGTAAACTCGATGGGCTGGAGGGCTTGCTTCCATGCTGTATCTCTAAATAAAACATAATCTCACTGCATTCCCTTTACTTTTAAAAAAATTGAAGCAGCAGTACTTTCATGTTAATTGGTTTCAATATATTTATCATGCTGGTGGGCTAGATATTTCTTGCCATTCAATGAACGAATTGTTCTGAAGCTGTTTACAAGCATCATGATATTAAAGGATCTGAACAGTAACGAGTTGAAATACAGTCTGAGCAATCAACTTAGTCTTGTTTACATGCAAATCATGGGGTTCGAGCCAGGAGGGTAAAATCCAAGCAAGAAAAGCTGTCCTGATGGAACTGTTCATGGCCAAAATATGGGTGATTGGATTTCATACTTGTACTTCTATATAGAAATGATTGATCTCAATGGTTGTCCTGGATCCCCTGGCATTAGCTCTGGTACTTCTCTGGAGGTGAACCGATCATTAACATCAGGAAAAGAAAGATTGCTTCCAGGGGCAATCTCTGAGAAATTCACAGAAATGTGTTACCGTGCTGAGACAAGTAGATAGTCCTTGCTGGATATATCTTTATTGCTGTGACTGTTACATGCATAGCTGAGATGTAACTTGTAACTTAGTTAAATAAGGATTGTTTTAAATATATAAATATTCACTAAATACTTCTTCAAAATGGAATCTATATACTAAAACTTGTTTGTTTGTTTATTTGTGATCGAACTACAGGCAAAATGGTACGCGATAGCTTGACAATTTTAGGCCCACCTTACTCACCGTCATCACTTTAATGATAAAGCAAGTCGTTTTATTGAAATCGGTGTTATATTTTTTAAATTATTCACATTTTAAAGTTTAAATCTATCTCCTAGGGAGGGAGGAGGGAGGGAGGGAGGGAGGGAGAGGGAGGAAGGAGAGGGGGAAGTGGGGAGGGGGAGGGGATGGAGAGGGGGAGGGGGATGGGGGGAGGGGGGAGGGGGGAGGGGGGAGGGGGGAGGGGGAGGGGGGAGGGGGAGGGGGGAGGGGGGTAGGAGAGGGTGCTGCACCAATGCAGGAGGTTTGGGCCTAACGGGTCCACTTGGTCTAGTACATTATAAAGTTACAGAATCCTATCCAAAACATGCATTGCTGACGTCTAAAAGTAGATACTTGATTTCTTACGGAATAAATGGCATTGCTTTGCTAGAATCCCCGCTGGTTCTAGCAGCAGTTCCTCATTTGATTCTTGCCAGTGCCAGCACATTTGCTTTTCAATCAGATGATCAAAGATTCAAGTCCCATTCTAGAGACTTGAGAACAAAATCCAGGCTTGCTTACCAATGCAATGTTGAACTTGTTGAGGTGACATTAAACCATGATCTCAACTGTACTATCCGATTGGTGTAAAAGGTTGCATGAGATGATTTTAGAATGGGGCTGGAGACGTATCCAGAATGTTTTCACTAGCACTTATTCATTAGAACAGAGAAACTGACCATTATCACATAGCTGTTTGGGGGAGCTTGTTATACAAAAATTCACTACAAAATAACAAAAGCAGTAGCAGGTTATTCATAGGAACACCAAAAGGGCTAAAAGGGGTCAAGATGATATCTCCGGGCTGAAGAGCCTGAAGTTTTCCATGCAAGGGTGCAGAGGAACATTTCATTTTCCAAACCTACCTTAGACTTCTTCTCCTGATTCCCAGTTGGGTATTTATGATGGGCATCTAGCTGGAAAATGGGTTACAGTTTCACCTGTGTAGATCATGTTTTACAATTACTATTAACGCTTCTGAGGCGTTCTTTTGCTGCGGCAAAAAGAAAAACTGAAAATGGTGAAAATACTGAGAATGTCAGGCAGCATCTGTGGAAAGAGAAACGCTATAAAGGATTCAGGTTGAAGGCCATCTGCTAACCTCTTGAGTGTTTCAAACCATTTCTGATTTCATTTCAGATTTCTAGCATATTCTTTTTCTTAATTTTCATTAAACAGAAGAATATAATTACCAATAAAAATAGTGGGATTACACCTGAGATTATTGTTAGAATGCAGTGAGAAATGGAGTCATTCTAATTTAAGTCTTTCACCGCTCATGGTCTCCAAATTGGGGAAGAATTAAAATGTGCAAAATGTGCTTATGTGAGTCTTCCTTTCATAAATTGAAATGATCTATAAATTTCTATGTTTCCATGAATTGCTCATCATGAGACTATCTCAATAGAGTTTATACAGATGGTGGACTTTCTATAGTTATGATGTAGAAACCATTAATATAAATAAACCATTGTTTGGAATTTGTAATCATCTCTTTCAAGGATAGAAGCATGTTAGGAGAGCACTTCAGATAGAATACGAGCCTTTCAATTTATGAGTATGATTATAGGATCAAGATCAAGGAAAAAGATGAAAATGAAACATAGAATCATGAAACTCTTACATGGCAGGTGCTTGACTTAATGGAATCCAAATTCAATGATCAGTTGATATTTCTATTCCTGATTTTTGTTACATGAATCTTGTGACAGTCTAACTAACTACATACCATCCCAGCCTGTGACCTGTACCATTTGTTCGGATATTCTTTCCTTGTTAGACTATAAAGTTGGAATAGCCTTAGAATTTTGTAAACAGTTGCCTTTAGTTTTGTTACTTTACCAGAAGATAGGTTGTAAACTGGTCCATGGCCAATTACAACAGTATGGTGAGTCGTAGGCGAAGTACGTTGAAGTAGCCGTTTATTATAACATTAACAACCGTGACAATCAACGCATCAAACGACAGACAACCATAAATCTTACTGTCTCCGCTGGAGGACTAAACGAGACTACCTCGTTCCCTTTACCAGCGTACCACCTCACCTGGTCTACCAATCAGAGGGTTCGATGGCCTGGACCAATCCCTGTGTCCCTACATGACCCCCCCCCCCCAGAACCCTCGGTGCGGTACCGGGCAGGTGTCCGGACCACCCGACCGGAGCGGGTGCGGAGAGGAGAGGGGGGCCTTGCCGGGGGTGGGGACGGGGAAACCGGAACGGTGGGAGAAGGTGAAACTGCCGGAGCCGGAGGGGGCAGTGGCAAGGAGACTGGGGGAAGCGGGGTCCCGAACGGGGGCAGCGAGGGGGAAAACTGCTGTACGGGAGCCGCGGCCGGAGGGCGGCCTCTGCGAGGAGGTTGAGCCGCTGTGACGGGCTGGTCTGGGTCTAAATAGGCAGGCTTAAGGCGGGACACCGAGACGACCTCTTGTCTTGTACCCACTTCTAACGTGAAGGTGACTGTGCCTCTCTTCACTACCCTGAACGGACCCTGGTAAACTGGTCGGAAAGGGGGGCAGTGGGCATCGATGCGCCGGAAAATGAACTCGCAGTCGCCCAAAGCCGGCGGGACGTGTGAAGGGGGATCCCCGTGACGAGAAGCAGGGACCGGGGCTAGGGACCCACCCGCGCTCGGAGTGCAGCTAAGAGTGCTGTCATGGAGGGAGGGGGGGTGGAACATTGGGGAAGAACGTCGCCTGGTACCCGCAGGGGCGAGCCATAGACCAGGTCTGCCGAGGAAGCTCCGAGATCGTGCTTTGGAGCCGTGCGGATACCCAGGAGAACCCATGGGAGCTGATCGGCCCAGTCGGGGCCGGACAGGTGGGCAGTGAGTGAGGCTTTAAGCTGCCTGTGGAACCGTTCCACCATCCCGTTGGCCTGGGGGTGATAGGCGGTGGTTTGTTGTAACCGGGACCCGCACAGCTGAGTCAGAGCCATCCACAGGGATGAGGTGAATTGGGCGCCCCGGTCGGTAGTGATGACGTCCGGGACGCCGAAACGGGCAATCCAATTTAGCGCCAGAGCCCGCGCGCAGGAGGCTGCTGAGATGTCGGACAACGGGAGCGCCTCTGGCCACCGGGTGAACCGCTCGACTACCGTGAGGAGGTGGGTGTAGCCCCTGGAGTGGGGTAACGGGCCGACGAGATCCACATGGATGTGGAGGAATCGGACTGCGGGGATCGTGAACTGTTGGACGGGGGGCCGAGTGTGTCGGTGGACCTTGGAGGTTTGGCACGGAATGCAGGCGCGGGCCCAGGAGGCCACCTGCTTCCGCAGCCCGTGCCAGCCAAATCGAGCCGCAATGAGAGCCGAAGTGGCCCGTATGGACGGGTGTGCCAGGCCGTGAATAGTGTCGAAAACCTGGCGCCGCATGGAAGTGGGCACTACCGGGCGGGTGCGCGGCAGGGAAACGTCGCACCAGAGTTTAGTACGCGTGGGACCACAGGCTACCTGTGCTAACCGCAACCCCGAGGTGGTGTGGGGGTACAGGGAGGGGGTGTCTTCCAGGCACTGAGCCTCCGCGAGCTCCTGGAAATCCACCCCGGAACTTACCTCGGCCACCGGGGAAACGGCCGGTCTGGACAGGGCATCCGCGACGGCGTTTAGTTTTCCCGCAATGTGCCGAACGTCGGTGGTAAATTCCGAAACGTAAGTGAGGTGTCGCTGCTGGCGGGCCGACCACGGATCGGAAACCTTCGAAAAAGCAAACGTCAGTGGCTTGTGGTCAGTGAAAGTCACGAAAAAGCGACCCTCTAAAAAATAGCGAAAATGACGGATCGCCAGGTGGAGGGCCAGGAGCTCCCGATCAAAGGCACTGTAAGCTATCTCGGGGCGAGTAAGCTGGCGGCTGAAAAAGGCCAAAGGGTGCCAGAGGCCGTTAACCTGCTGTTCTAAGACGCCCCCCACCGCCACGCCGGAGGCATCGACGGTGAGGGCAGTGGGGGCAGAGGCGCGCGGGTGGACGAGCATGGTGGCGTTCGCGAGGGCCAGCTTGGCTGCTGTGAAAGCCTCGTCGGCAGCAGGGGACCACACGAGCTCGGTGGGGTTACCCGCGAGGCATTGGAAAAGGGGGCGCATGATCCGGGCTGCCGCCGGGACGAAGCGGTGGTAAAAGTTTATCATCCCTACAAACTCTTGTAACCCTTTGATGGTGTCGGGGCGGGGAAGGAGCGGATAGCAGCCACCTTCTCGGGCAAGGGAACGGCACCTGCCTGTGTGATCCGATGGCCCAGGAAATCTACTGAGGATAGTCCGAATTGGCATTTGGACGGGTGTAGGATCAGACCGTGGTCCTGCAACCTTTGGAAAATGGAGCACAGGTGGGACCGGTGTTCGTGAGCCGACCGACTTGCCACGAGAATATCGTCCAGATATATGAACACAAAAGGCATACCCCGACCCACATGATCCATGAGGCGTTGGAACGCCTGGGCGGCGTTTTTGAGGCCGAAAGGCATCCGCAGCCACTCGAAAAGCCCGAACGGGGTGATTGTGGCGGTCTTAGGGATGTCTGCGGGGCGAACCGGGATCTGGTGATACCCTCGGATTAAGTCCAGTTTTGAGAAAACCGTGGCACCCTCTAGGCTGGCAGAAAAATCCTGAATATGCGGGATCGGGTATCGGTCAGCCGTGGTGATGGCATTCAGGCGTCGGTAATCGCCACATGGTCTCCACCCCCCAGATGCTTTTGGGACCATGTGTAACGGTGAGGCCCACGGGCTGTCTGACGGGCGTATGATCCCCAGTCGCTCCAAAGTGAGGAACTCTTCGCGAGCGACTGCCAACTTATCGGGGGGTAGGCGTCGGGCTCGGGCGAAAACAGGCGGTCCCTCCGTGGGGATGAAGTGTACGACTCCGTGCTTGGCAGCAGGTGTGTCGAATCGCTGGACTAGGAGCTCCGGGAAATCGGCGAGTATCGCAGCAAACGGGTCGGAGGTCGTAGTGACGGCCTGGACGGTCGGGGTGGATGACACGGAAACCGAAGGAGCGGGGGGGTCAACGCTACTGGACGACGGCTGCAGGGTCTTCCCGCGGACGTCAGGGATTAACGCGAAAGCCCAAAGGAAATCCGCGCCCAGGATTGCCTGGCCTACATCTGCGATGATGAAAGTCCAGTTGTAGGTCCTGGAACCAAAGGACAGGGACATGTCCCGTGTTCCGTAGGTACGGACAGGGCTGCCGTTGACCGCAATGAGTGGGGGGCCGGTCTTACCTGATCGCGCTTCTTGGCAGGATGGGGGCACAATGCTGACGATCGCCCCGGTGTCCACGAGGAAAACGGTGCCCGTATGTTGCTCCGTCAGGTAGAGGCGATGGTTCTGGCCGATCGAGATTGCCTCTACATTTGATCGGCCGAGGCATTTCCCGAGAATGTGCAGGGGCTTCTACAGTTGCGTGCCGCTGCTCCCCATCTTCTGTGAAAGAAACACCAGCCGCGCTGGTGTGTTTCTGTGTCGCGGGCCTGCTTCAAAATGGCCGCCGTCGACGAAGCAGCTTGGCGGGCTTTTTGAAAAGTGGCGGGCGGATGGGCGCCATCTTGGCCGCGCGGTCGGTCGCTCACCTGTGTTGAAACCCGATTTACTGACCCGGGGCGCCTAGCCTTTGCCGCGACCAGTGCGTCCGCCTTTTCTACGAAATCCATCGGGTCCCCGAAAGTAACGTCTGCTAGGACTACGCGGACGTCCTCTGGCATCTTTTCGCGGAATGCCTCCTCGAACATGAGGCATTTGGTGTGTTCTCCCGCTAGAGTCATCATCTCCGTCATGAGGACCGACGGCGGTCGGTCCCCGAGCTCAGGTAAGTGCAGGAGTGTGCTGGCCCGCTGTTGTTGGCTGCGCCCGAAGGTTTTCAGCAGCAGCGACTTGAGGCCCGCATACTTATCGGTTTCTGGCGGCTCGGTGACGTACCGTGCGACCCGTGCGGACGTTTCCGACGGCAGGACGCTCAGTAGGTGGTAGAACCGGGTCGCGTCCTCCTGTATTCCCCGGAGGTGGAACTGTGCCTCCGCTTGGGCGAACCACAGGCGTGGTTGGTGGGCCCAGAACGGGGGCAGATGAACGCCGACTGCGTTTGGCGTCGATGCCTCCTGATGGGACATCTTGGTGATCTGTGATCACGTCGGGGTCACCACTATGGCGAGTCGTAGGCAAAGTACGTTGAAGTAGCCGTTTATTATAACATTAACAACCGTGACAATCAACGCATCAAACGACAGACAACCATAAATCTTACTGTCTCCGCTGGAGGACTAAACGAGACTGCCTCGTTCCCTTTACCTGCGTACCACCTCACCCGGTCTACCAATCAGAGGGTTCGATGGCCTGGACCAATCCCTGTGTCCCTACAACAGCATCTTTAATTCATAGCTCATTATTTAGAAGAGTGTCACTGATCTAATAGTTAATATTATGCCTCGCAAGCAATCTATCAATCTCAATTGTAATGTTTTTAACTGACACTTAATCTCATATGTTTTTTATGCGAGTTCCATATTTCTCCTGACTCTTCATGTAATGAAGATCGTTCTGACATCAGCCTAAACCCTAGTGCTAATTTTAAAAATATCCTTGACCAGAAACAGTTCTGACTTTGTCAGATATAAATGGGCCTTGCTGGGACAATTGACAGGATGCAAAATGGTCATTATGAGGCAGTAACAAAGTCACAGTGCTTAACCCCTTAAGTGCTGATTTAAATCAAGGCAGTGCTGACCATGGTCTCTGCATTTTCTCTGATAAATTCACAGTTCCACTGAAATGCAGGATTACAGACGTTACATCTTTGTTCAAGAAAGGGAAGAACTCAAACTGAGCATAGCCTGACCAGTCAGTCAGACCCATTGGGCGGCACGGTAGCGCAGCGGTAGAGTTGCTGCTTTACAGCGAATGCAGCGCCGGAGACTCAGGTTCGATCCTGACTACGGGTGCTGCACTGTAAGGAGTTTGTACGTTCTCCCCGTGACCTGCGTGGGTTTTCTCCGAGATCTTCGGTTTCCTCCCACACTCCAAAGACGTACAGGTGTGTAGGTTAATTGGCTGGGTAAATGTAAAAATTGTCCCTAGTGGGTGTAGGATAGTGTTAATGTACGGGGATCACTGGGCGGCACGGACTTGGAGGGCCGAAAAGGCCTGTTTCCGGCTGTATATATATGATGATGATGATGATGACAGTGGAAGCTTTTAGAAGCAAAAATCTCAAAGAAAATTAAAAGCCACTTGAAGAAGAAAATAACTAATAAAGGAGAGCTTGAACCTGTGCAACAAAGGAGAAGGCCACAGCCAAACAAACCTCGAATCTGTTTGCAGCCTCATTTAATTAACTGAAAATGTTAAACAAAAGAGAGGAACAAAATTTGATTTAAGGAAATTGTTTGCTCTTTACACTTAAGGGTTCAATAGAAGTGGCCACGTTATAAAACAATGGAGTTGGGGAAATGAATAGCATTAAATGAGCATGCTCGTGAAATGCTCGAAAGTGTCAATGACAGACTTCCAACCTGTTGTAAATGAAAGGCGTTTCAGTGTAATCATGTGAGCAGGGTCAAGTTATCGAGCATTAAAGCAGAAGAGAAACACTAGCAGACTTAGTATTAGTCACAGGATTTGACACAACAGTTTATATTTAGTGGTGTGAACAATTAAATATTGGAGAACACGCAAGTATGACAACTGTAACCATTGATGAAAGATTGTTCCATTTTAAGAAAACGTGTGAAGTAGCCCCATTTAATCAGTAAAAACAACCTACAGTACACAACTTTAATGATTTTTTGAAAATGCAGTGATTTTTGGCTGGAGGGTTACTTACAAATAAGGAATAGAATTCACAGAGACATAATGTTATTAATAAATACTGCTTACCTGTTGGCCTTTTTGTTTCTTCAAGTCTTTGGTCTGATTAAATCTTTTCGCAGAAGGGCATGATGACATTTTAGTTATGCCTCTAAGGACATTTGTGCTTGAAACTACTCTTCCACTGTCAGAACACAAAACGAAGGGTCAGGAGGTCTAGATTTAGCAACTGAAAAAAACAAATGAATCAAGAAAGCATGGAATGAGAATAAAACCACTCAGCTCAACAAACTCGACCCAGCTGACAAGAAATCCTTCGCAAACTGCTTTTAAATCCTTCGCAAACATCCAATGGAATGTTGGCCTTCATAAAAAGAGGAGTTGAGTATGGGAGCAAAGAGGTCCTTCTGCAGTTGTACAGGGCCCTAGTGAGACCGCACCTGGAGTTATGTGTGCAGTTTTGGTCTCCAAATTTGAGGAAGGATATTCTTGCTATTGAGTCAAGTCAAGTCAAGTCAAATTTATTTGTCACATACACATACTCGATGTGCAGTGAAATGAAAGTGGCAATGCCTGCGGGTTGTGCACAAAAATAATTACAGTTACAGCATATAAATAAAGTTAATAAGTTACTAAACATAGCACAAAAAGTGTCGACAAAAATTTAGTCTCTGGGGTTATCAAAGTTGACAGTCCTGATGGCCTGTGGGAAGAAGCTCCGTCTCATCCTCTCCGTTTTCACAGCGTGACAGCGGAGGCGTTTGCCTGACCGTAGCATCTGGAACAGTCCGTTACTGGGGTGGCAGGGGTCCCTCATGATCTTGCTTGCTCTGGATCTGCACCTCCTGATGTATAGGTCCTGCAGGGGGACGAGTGTAGTTCCCATGGTGCGTTCTGCCGAACGCACTATTCTCTGCAGGGCCATCCTGTCCTGGGCAGAGCTGTTCCCAAACCAGACTGTAATGTTGCCGGACAGGATGCTCTCTACAGCCCCAGAGTAGAAGCAATGGAGGATCCTCAGCGTGCAGCGTAGGTTTACTAGGTTAATTCCCGGAATGGCGGGACTGTCGTATGTTGAAAGACTGGAGCGACTAGGCTTGTATACACTGATCCTGGCTATTTATTCCCAGATGTTTCTTTTTAAAGTTTAAAAGGTCACATATAGTGGCTATACAATGAACTGCAAATGCTGGTTCACAAAAACAGATGCAAAGTGCTGGAGTTACTCAGCGGGTCAGGCAATGAGTCAAAACAGATAATGAGACAATGATTCATAAAATTAACAGTGTTTTTAATATCGGAAATATACACAGTGGAGAGAGGGGAGGAGAATGGGGGGAATGGGCATCTTTTTCTAATCCAGCATCTGTGGTACCTTGAATCTCTAAAACTAAACCTCTGTTAATTACGAATGGACTCGCTGATAGCTGGCAAGATGCACACATCTGGAATGACCTTAATTCTGTGCTCTGACCCAGTGTGTGTTTTTATTGGCTATGTTTTCACAGTTAAAGCTTCTTGGAACATGAAACATTAAACATTACATAAACAGTTTGCTTTGTTTTCATTGGAGCCTCTGTGCAAGAAATGGCTATCACATTTGTTGCCTTTCAAAGAATATGTAATTAGATGTGAAAATCGTTGCCATATTCTGAGTGTTAAATTACCACTTCAAAATTAGCCTGTTATTTCTTCAGGACATAAAGATTAAGATTATGAGTTTGAAATTCCACAATCAATAAATGTCATATTATTAAACATTTTAAGTTGAGTGCTAGTTACTAATTTGGTGGAGCTAAACTAAAGTTCATTTTTTTAAGACTAGCTAAAGTTAAGTTTTTTTTTTTCATTTCAGTTTAGTTTATTGTCACTGAACTGAGGTACGGTGAAAAGCTTTTGTTGTGTGCTAAAACCAGTCAAAATAAAATGGACAATGTGTAAAATTAGATTTGTGTGTACCACATTGGTTTCTAAATGGTAGGTTTGTTTAAAGTCAGTCACACATTACTTTATTTAAAATAGATAGGTTTGTACCAATAATCAATTAATGCCAATTGTTTCTTTTAAGCCATTATATCAATTATTGTGATCATCCAATTGATAAATTCACTACCTGCATCTATTACTGTATGATAAATTATTACTAAACAAAATTACACAAAAAATATTCTTATTTATGATTGATACAATAAAATATATTGCAAAATCAAGAGTAGCTTTCCAAAAGAAAGTTAAAATTTAAGACCTTTTCCTACTGCCGAAAAAAACATTTTAGTCGGAGATTTCCTTCACCTAACTCAGTAAATAACTTACTTCAAAGTAATGTGAATATTGGATTATTCTAAGCAAACAAAAACAATATAATTCGACTACTTTGTAATTGAAATAGATGTATTAAATACCAATGTAGAGTTCCAGCTTTGGACTAATTTGTAATTCATTTGTTAGATAAGGTTCAAGGTTCAAAGTCTTTTATTCTCACGTGTACCAATTAAGGTACAGTGATATTCGATTTACCACTCTGGTAAATTCTCTAATACTCAATGTTAGTCACAAATCTGTATACACAAGTAGAAAGCTAGATACACAATAAGTCAAAACAGATAATGAAACAATCCTTAATAAAATTAACAGTGTTATTAATTTAGGGAACATACAAATGCTAATTTACAATTCTATGACAGAGAGCAACTGGCACTTGAGATAATGCAGTGAATGAATGTGAATCATATTGTGCCTGAGTTATTATTGATAATTATTCTTGCACAATAATGGTAATATTACTCATATATAAAGGCTAATTGTATTAAATTATTTTTGTAATTCCTTCACTAGTCCATTCCTTGTCATCCTGAAGGTCCTGATTCTTAATAGAACCGAGGGTCTGCATTTATTACGAATGCCAAGCATTTCAACCAGTGCCCACAAACAGCAATAAGTTGCAACAGGTTAATCTATTGATGATGTGTTTGCAGGTAAAACGTTGACGAGGATATGTGTTTCAGTGTGGTTGATCATCACTGGCTGAGGTGCAATACCCAACCTATCCAACACTTGTAATGAATGTCAAGACAGTGTGACAACACCCTCTCTCTCCCTGTGAGTGTCGCTCTGATCACTTTAACTGTCTGACAAGGGAGAGGACGACAATTCCCAGCATCATTGCTATTGGTTGGCCATGGACGCCACAACAGCTAATAAACATTCTGTCTCTAAAGAACATCAGACACAAAAAAGATATTCAAGCATGAACTGGTGAACTATTACCAAAATAAATATATAATAGAAAAAGGATACAAAGTGCCCAGTAGCTCAGCGGATTAGGCAACATCTCTGCAGAACATGGATAAGTGACGTTTTGGGTTGAGACCATTCATCTAAACTGACATTTTGCACAGAGATTTGTGTAGAATGATATCCATTACACATTGAGGAACAAGGAACTGCAGATGTTGTTTTACATAAAAGACACAAAGTGTTGCAGCCCCTTGTTTCTCAAGGGGTAATGGATATCATTCTATAACATCTTATAAATCGTACATTCTGTACACACTTCCTGCCCATTACACATCAAGCATTATACATAAATCTCTATGCAAACTGTCAGTTTAGATGAAAACATAGTTTAGATTAATTCGCCTAGAACACAATAGCAGATACAGGATGTCCCAGCACTGAGCCAACTTCAGGTGAGCTCAAATAATGTTTCCCTTCCACTCGTCAGGTCAAGTCAAGTCAAGTTTAGTTTAGTTTATTATTGTCATATCTACTGAGGTACAGGAAAAGATTTTATTAGCGTGCTCCTCCTTCGCTGCACATTTAAATAGTTAGATGCCCTCAGTCAAGGGTAAAGATCAGAAGGACTGAGCAGCGTATATTAGAGTAAGTCAGTGGGTCCGGCAGCATCTCTGGAGAACATGGATACATGACAATTTGGGTCAGGCTTCAGACTGGTGTCTGTGGTAGCGAGTCTGGGTCAAAACATGGTCGAAGAGCAGAGGAAACAAGAAAAAAAGCTGGAAGACCGGAGGGGCAGGACAAAGCATGGCCGGTAATAGGTGAATTCAGGGGACCTTTTTTATAGTAGATTGTTGGACAGAGGTGAAAAGACAGGAGCGAGCCAAGAAGTTCACGGATAGAAAGGTTGCAAATTGTGATGCTGGAGGAAGGAATGTCAGTGGAGGGGAGGAGGAGGGGGAGGAATAAAACAAGTGCAAGGTCAGCCAGTGTTCAGGGGGAGGGGAGTAAGGGGGAAGGAAAGGGGTTCAGGGAGAAAGGGTAGGGAGAAGAGGGGTATTTGTGTAAGTTTCCTAAAATTGGATAATTTGATGTTGTAGTGGGTCTGGACGTGACAGGAATCAGGCCAGACGCCAGGTAAGAAGTAACAATAACTTTAATGCAGTAACGAACATACACTCACTCAGTTATCCCCACGAGTCAAAACAATAACCTCTTCCAGCAAACCCCGTAGCACCAGACCACACTGTCCCCAGGGGAATGACCCAGGGAGTGACCTAATCCCCCCTGTCCACTCAGTGCCGAGGGGAATGACCAAGGGAGTGGCCAAGCCCCCGGGCACCGCCACAATGTTCATACCGTTGGGTTCTGCACTACCTAAGTAGAATATGAGGTGCTGTTCCTTCAGCGGCCTCACTTTGGCAATGGAGAAGGTCCAGGACAGACAGGGCAGCATGGGAATGGGAAAGAAAGTTAAAATGGTTGGCAACAGGGAGATCCCACAGACCTTGGCGGACCGAGCAAGTGCTCGGCAAAATGGCCACCAAGTCCACGGTTGGTCTTGTGGATGTAGAGGCCATATCGGGAACACCGGATGCTGTAGATGAGGTTAGATGAGTTGCACGTCAACCTATGTCTCACCTGGAAGCATTGCTGGAGGTACAAGGACAGGTGTTACATCCCCTGCGGTTTCTGGGGAAAGTACCTGGGGAAGAGGTGGTTTTGGTGGGAAGGGATGAGTAAACCAGAGAGCTGTAGAGGGAGCGATCTCTGTGGGAAAAGGGTTTCAATCTGAAGAAGTGTCCCGACCTGAAACATCACCTATCCACGTTGTCCAGAGATGCTGCCTGATCTGTTGAGTTACTCCAAGGTTTTGTGTTTTTCTTTAGCAAATTAGCAAATGCAGTTCTTTGGTACTCCAGGAAGCAGATACTGGTGTGCTGCAGGGAGTAAAGGCCCCAGCAACACAAACTAGTTGTGGTGATTAACAACTCGAGGCACAGCAAGTGCAAATTGCTGTAGGACTTCCACAAAATAGTGAGTGGATTAAAGTCATTATTTTGCTAGCAAATTCTGGCCCAATTTCTCACCTCTTCAATTCCAATCCTGCCCTTTTTCAATTAGCAATTAATATCAGCCAGAGAAAGGGGAATGCAGGGGTGGACAGGGTGATTTATGAGGAGATTTAATGTTGCCGGTGCAGTAAGTGGTTTAGTCTGATTCATGCTGCTCAGGCTTCTGTTCAGCCTGACAATGAAGATTATTCATTGATATAAAGCACCTCTCTCATCTCCACCATAACATAGGCACAATACATGCTCCTTTGTTAAGGAATAACGTCCATCGTTACCACCGCTCCATTTAACTGAGATGAAGGGTCCTTAGATCAAAGTAATACTTAAAACTGACTGTAAATGCAGGCTAAACTTATATTTCTGTGTGTGTTTACATAATATAATGACCAGGAATTAAATCAAAGATCTTCAGTTAATTGGGATTGGGAATCAAATAGGAGTCCAAGATCAACCAAAAAACTGCAGACTCGAAATCTGAAACAAAAGCATAAAATGGTAGAAACTCTCAGCAGGTCAAGCGCATCTATGCAAAGCGACACAGTGTTAATGTTTTGGGTCAAAGTTTAGTTGTGCTGAAGAGCTAATAAAGTTAATGTTTCAGGTCCAAAGACTCCTCAGTAGAACTGAACTCAGCCTAGAATGTGAACAGTTTCCAATCCCATAAGATCATAAGACATAGAAGCAGAATTCGGGCCTTTGGCCCATCAAGTCTGCTCTGCCATTCGATCATGGCTGACCTATTTTTCCCTCTCAACTCATTCTCCTGCCTTCTTTCTGTAACCTTTGATGCTCTTACTAATCAAGAACCTATGAAACTCTGCTTTAAATATCTGAAGAAGGGTCTCGACCCGAAACGTCACCCATTCCTTCTCTCCCGAGATGCTGCCTGACCTGCTGAGTTACTCCAGCATTTTGTGAATAAATCGATTTGTACCAGCATCTGCAGTTATTTTCTTATATTATTCTGCTTTAAATATGCCTGATGACTTGGCCTTCACAGCTGTGTGTGGCAATTAATTCCACAGATTTAGCCACCCTCTGGCTAAAGAAATTCCTTCTCATCTGCATTCTAATGGTACGTTATTTTATTCTGAGGCTGTGCCCTCTGGTCCTAGACACTCCCACTATGCAAACATCCTCTCCACATCCACTCTAACCAGGTCTTTCATTATGAGGTAGGTTTCAATGATGTCCTCCCTCATCCTAAACTCCAGCCAGAGTATGCACGTGATGGCATTTCAATGCAACTGGATTTTAAAAAATAAACAATTTTCCTTGACTGCAGAGGTTTAGGTTCCATGTAGTTTTGAAGACATTGTGTGATAATCTGCCCAAGCTTTCCATTCATAGAGCAACTATGCCTCATTTAGTAGCCCTTGTAAGCCCTGTCACAAAGTGATGAGATCAAGCCCGTAACTGGTGCAGACTTTTTGCTACTGCTTCAATGCGATACTGCCTGTTACATTGTAATTTAAAGATACAGCATGGAAACAGGCCCTTCAGCCCACCAAGTTCACGCTAACCTTCAATCACCAATACATGAGTTTATGTTATCCCACTTTTGCATCTTACACACTAGAGCAATTTACAAGGGACAATTAACCTGCAAACCCGCATGCCCTTGGAATATGGGAGGAAACTGTAAACAGTGCATATTGATTTAGCTGAATGGTACATGCACTCAAAAGGACCATTAAAAGAATATGATCAAATATTGCTTGTTTCATGTTCATAATCAGAGCCAATATTCGCGACAACTGATCAAGGGCAATTTCCTCTCTCTAATCCAAAAACCGTCCCTGCTTCAGTCAAAGCATTGGAGACAGGCTGGGACATTTTCTGTCACTGAATTAACCAGGATACGTGGTGAGGCAGCAATTGTAGCAGATCCATGCAGCAGCCAGCCTCTTAACCCATGAGGAGCAGAATCCCTTATGAATCAGATGGGTTTTTATGGCAATTCAGGGATTTCATAGTTACTCTCACTGAGCGTGGATTTTCATTTTAATTTCAGATTTATTTGTTTACTTGAATCTAACTTTCCCATCTGCTGAGTTGGGATTCAGTGTTGGAATCAATGGCCCAGAACTTTGGCTTTTATCCAACAATTTAACCTTCACATTAACTGACTTCTTGTATAAGACGGAAAGTGGTACTTAAAAAGACACCCGTTTCCTCTTGAAAACAATAGTATTTTATATAGTGAGATTTCTATTGTCTATTGAGATTCCATTAGGAATGTTTTAGCCAGATAGTGGTGAATCTGTGGAGTTCATTGCCACAGATGGCTGCAGAGTACTAGTCATTAGGTGTTTTTAAAGCGGAGACTATCAAGGGTTAAATCAGCCACAATTGAATGGCAGAGCAGTGTTGGTGGGCCAAATGGGCTAATTCTATTCCTGTGTTTTATGGTCTCATTGCCATATTTGATCCACCATTTGCATTCTATTGCTTGAGAGAAGGTTGTGGGGGCTAGATCGTGCTGAACCCAGCCATCTCCTGCTGTAGGTGCCCACACTCCTCCCAAGCTGTGCTTATTTTTTCTGTAACCCTATTTCTAGCTGTCCTCTCCAAACCTTGTTGCCGTCCACCCCTTAAAGGAACACTAGGTCACAGGTGACAGTCCTAAGTGAGCCTGACGCGGTAGGTCTCTGGATGTTTTTACTAGAAGGAGGATAGTGAAAGAGGGAACTTAGTTACAAGGTAAAGGGTCAGTCATTTAAAACCATATTTAAAATCAAGGTAAGCAAAGATTCCTCCTCACGGTGGGTAGAAAATCTCTGGAATTCTCAATGAGTTGTGGAGACTAGCTCATTGGAGCAATTTAAAATGGAGGTAGACACATTTCTTACTGATGAGGGAATTGAGGCTGAGGGGAAATGACACAAAGGACTTGAGGCTGAGTTTAATCATCCGTGATCATATTGAATGGGGCAGCTTTGAGAGGCCAAGAAGCCTCTTCCTACTTTGAATTGTCTTGCGTTCCTGGATCCGCTCCCTGAACTAGTTCACTGCTTGATCAAAGGTGAATGCAAACTTTTCAGAGAAATTTAAATAATTAAAAATATATAACCAAATTTCTGAAATGATCTAAAAATTATACACTTACTGCAAACACATAAAAGTAATATAACTTAACACGTTAAGATTAAGTAAACTAAAAACTAAAGCATGTGTCAAATTACCTTTTCAACAAAGATTACACAAGAACAGTGTGGTTCTGAGAGTGCTGGCATGAAGTTGATCCAGCCCCAGCTCAGCCCATATGCCTTGGCCATGGACTCAGTGCAGCCTCAATGCCAGAACAGGTCAAATATGCCAGCATCTCATCCCCAGCTATCTCCACATTGTAACACGCCAACAGTTGAGCAAAAGGTCAATTGTGAAGCGCAGAAGATGGAGACGAGCTGAGCTGTAAGGCATGCTTCAACTGACTGTCAGAAAAAAGCTAAGCATGTTTTGAACCAAATACTATCTTCAAAAGGGGAATTGTCTGAATACTTGGAGAAATTTTGCAAGCCTTAAGGAAAGACCATTGGAAAAATAGCAGTTACAACTTAAAATGCCTGGGCTGATATTGCAGGCCAGAACTTTCAAAGTGGTGCACTTTCAGTGGTGCTGCCTTTTGGATGAAATATTAAATGAATGCCTTGTCCAATTTCTTGGGTTCACATACAATACCCCATGACTCCATTCTGAAGGAAAATGGGAGAATTATTCCTGGTATCCTGCCTGATATATTTTCCCTGTCATTCTTTTTAAAGCAGATGATTTGGTCAGCATCACATTGTTTATTTTTGTGTGAGTTAGGGGTGTGTACATTGGACATATCAGTTCCTGGATTACATGACTACACTACATCTGCTTTGTAGACTCGGAAAGGTCAGGAATAAGGTTAAAATTTTGAAAGAGGGATATTTCTGTGCAGGAGATTTTAAAAGAACTTGAAGCACAACATCTAATCCAAAGTAAAACAGACTGTTTCAATCATCCTGAAACTTACCTGCATTTCAGACTTCACTTCACTGATTGTCCTAAAGTGCTGGCTAATCTCATTAAAACAGAAATCAAATGGCAAATGTCAAGGTCACCATTTAAGGAATTAATTTCTTAATCTTAACTGTTCTGTCCATCTGTAATCTTTCTGGGAACTGTTAAACCATTTATCACCGATTAAATTTCAGATCAGGGAGATTTGCAAAAACAACAGAAAGTGCTTTGTGATTAATTGAATCAGTGGCTGCTGAATGTTCACTGTGCCCAGAGATTGCATCTGAAAGAGTGACAAATGCTTTAAATGAACTACTGCAATAAAGGGCCAAATTCAGCTGCCTATAACTGCAATTGTTCAGCTATTCACAGACTAAATCCAAGTTATATGTCAGCAAACAGACCAAACTGCTGGAGGAACTCAGTAGGCCAGGCAGCATTTGTGAAGGGAATGGGCAGAGGACATTCCGGGTCAGGACACTTCTTCAGAAACGTTGTCTGTCCATTTCCCTCTTCAGATGCTGCCTGGTCGGCTGCGACCCTCCAGCATTGTTTATTGGGCTAGATGCCAGCGTCTGCTGTCTCTTGTGTCTCCGGGTTAGATGAAAGTCTAGGAGTCTGATGGAGCCAAAGTGATGAACAATGTGGTGGATATTTTGCAAGGGAATCTGATATTGCAATTCAATGTCAACCGGAAATGGCATCGGATCATTGACATTGACATTTCAATTGGGATTATTGGTTTCAAGAATATTGAAGGTAATTATCTTACTGAATATCTGAGACAATTCAAAATATAAAAGGATAACCTTTTTGGAACAACAGGTGAGGCTCCATCACTGGTATTCATAGTTTTTAGGGTTAACTCAGACAGAACTTCCATCAACAACTTGTTGGAGAATCGCTCACTGCTGGGCCTTGGCTAACTGGACATATGAGGATAGACTGGGCTTGTACTCGCTGGAATTTAGAAGACTGAGGGGGGATCTTATAGAAACATATAAAATTCTTAAGGGGTTGGAGAGGCTAGATGCGGGAAGATTGTTCCCGATGTTGGGGGAGTCCAGAACCAGGGGTCACAGCTTAAGGATAAGGGGGAAGTCTTTTAGGACCGAGATGAGAAAACATTTCTTCACACAGAGAGTGGTGAGTCTGTGGAATTCTCTGCCACAGAAGGTAGTTGAGGCCAATTCATTGGCTATATTTAAGAGGGAGTTAGATGTGGCCCTTTTTGCTAAAGGGATCAGGGGGTATGGAGAGAAGGCAGGTACAGGCTACTGAGCTGGATGATCAGCCATGATCATATTGAATGGCGGTGCAGGCTCGAAGGGCCGAATGGCCTACTCCTGCACCTATTTTCTATGTTTCTATGTTTCTAAAGCACCCAGGTATGGAGTCAGCAAGCTTAGCCTCCCACAAACCAGGTACGTGTGCTGAGGCACAGTGGGTGGCATAAAACAAGCCATTGTCATCATCGTCTTCACTCCACTATTTCCCATCAAGGTCTTCGTCACAGTGGGATTTGCATTTGTACGTTCGGCTCCCTCCAAACTTGGCCAGCTGGATTAAAGCGCACAGGGATTTGTGATGCAGTTAAGTGGCATCCTTCACATTTCCCCTACGGTCCCCTATTTTAATTTGGTGACAGCCATTTTGAAACCCCATGCAGTAGATCCTCTGCCATGTTCTCCAGTGTCCACCCTTGCCTCAACTCATCTCCCACTGGAACTCTCTGATGTGGACATTTTTCTATTTTAAAGTTGTTTGATAATTACAAGTTGCCATAGTTGGATGGACAGGATTTTTCTCTGATTTAAAACGTGTACATGGCCTACTGCGTAAAGAGGGCTGAGAAGCTCTGTAATCAACGGGAGGAAGAAAAGCTCATGAAAAGTAATTAGAGTTTTCTTCTTTGATACTAATCCCCATTATTTAATAGCCTTGTGAGTGCTCACTGGATAACTTTTATGAATACCTATACTTCTGTGGTTTTAATTGAGCTATTTTCATTCTGAATTAATGGTTCGGTACTTTTCCTGCTATTTCGTCATTCACTGAATACTTTGTGGCCCATGGTTCCTGCTTTGGTTTAACTTCCACACAGTGCAAGAAAGAACATCCCAAGAAAGAATAATGACGGAGGATGTTCCAATGAATCATAATTTGAACAGAGTGAAGACAATTAAAAAAAGTAATACCTGGGATACAACCAGAACATGACACAGCTGGTCAATCAGTATCTGTTCACGGAGATACAGAAATAACATTTTAGATTGAAGAACCTTCATCAGAATTAGGTGAGTGAGAAAACAAAAGAGTTTTAAATTACAGAGAGGATAGGGAGAAGGATGGATTTGAGAAAGTGAATATCTCTTATAGCCTGAGGTCACCATGGTGATATGCTGTTTTACAAAACCATAGACTAATGGAGGAAATGAGAGAGAGAGCAAAAAAAACCCAAAGTCAAATTAAAAGCTGTAAATTGCACAACAGAATTGGTTTGCTCTGTTACAAAAAGAGAAAGTGAGTTGGTTGAAATTGTTAAATTCAATATTCCCTCCCAAAGAGCATGTTATACCCATCAGAATATGGCTTGCTATTCCTTAAACCTTCATTGGGCCTCATTGTGAAAGTTTAGCAGCAGTCAGATGGAGAATTAAAGTGATTTTTTAACAGTGTTATTAATCCATCCAATGGGTTGGCACAGTGGCGCAGCGGTAGAGTTGCTGCCTTACAGTGCTTACAGTGCCAGAGACCCAGGTTTGATCCTGGCTACGGGTTATGTCTGTATGGAGGTTGGACATTCTGCCCGTGACATACATTGGTTTTCTCCGAGAACTTCGGTTTCCCTCCCACACTCCAAAAACATACAGATTTGTAGTTTAATTGGCTTGGTATAAATGTAAAAATTGTCCCTAATGTAGGATAGTGTTAATGTTCGGGCATCGCTGGTCGGTGTGGACTCGGTGGGCCATGATGTACCTTTAAATTAAACTAAACTGAATGAAAAATGCAGGTGCAAGATATCTAAAATAAAACTAAAAAGTGCTGCAGATTCAGGTAGATCCTGTGAAAGATCAAGAAGCATTTATGGAGTCAGCAATTGAGTTAATGTTTCAGGTTCAAGAACCTGTTTCTCCTTCCACTAATGCTATGTGACCTGCTGAATGTTTCCAGCATCTTCTGGTTTTATCTCAAGGACATGAAGCCCAAGGGTTAAGGCACCTTTGGTATCACCTGTTCAAAATGTTAACGTCCTTTCCTTCTGCTGACTGGCAGGTGAGGGGTAACCAATAACCCCATTTTCTTTCACTAGGATCCCAATCCCCAATCACTGCCCCAATCCCACCCTTGACCTCAAGACTCAGCCCCAAATTCTGGGGATGGGTTGAGCTCATGCTTCTTGGAAGAGTTTCTCTGCAATGGCCAATACAGCCCAAGTTCATCTGCCTTTGTGAGAGTGGTGGAGATTTGGCCAAACGTGGACCTTTCCTGCCAATTGCAGGACAGTATCCTTTGAGGGTACATTTCTGATTGAGATATTAAACTGGATCTCTACTCATCTTCTTTGGAGATTTCAAAGATCGCAGGGCATTCTTCATAGAAGGGACAATATTTATCCCGGATAAGTATAAATAAATCAGGGCAAATTATGAAATTGTTTTTGACCTTTTACATAATCTAGATTACAAAGGTAATTCCATCGCAAACTACTTTCTTCATTGAAAAAATGTTGACATTGTCCTCCCCAGCTGACTTGAACAGAGAAGGCAAGTAGATTTTTAGATTTAGAGATACAGCGCAGAAACAGGCCCTTCGGCCCACCGGGTCCGTGCCGCCCAGCGATCCCCGCACATTAACACTATCCTACACCCACTAGGGACAATTTAAAAAAAAACATTTGCCCAGCCAATTAACCTACAAACCTGTACGTCTTTGGAGCGTGGGAGGAATCCGAAGATCTTGGAGAAAACCCACGCAGGTCACGGGGAGAACGTCCAAACTCCGTACAGCACCTGTAGTCAGGATCGAACCCGAGTCTCCGGCGCTGCATTCGCTGTAAGGCAGCAACTCTACCGCTGCGCCACCGTGCCGCCCTACAAGAGGTAACTACAATGGTAGTTAAGAGTGTTTTATTATCATCGGTACTGAAACAGAACAATGAGATTCTTACTTGCTCATAATATATGGTGTATATTGGCCCAGTTAAGGACAGCAGATATTTTTCATGCACAGATGGGTTTTCGAACTAACTAATGATTCCATTAGTGTTTTACTGATGTCTGGTGTAACAAAAATAGATTGTTTGATTAATTGATTAAACTTAAATCCTGCAGCTGTCATGGTGGTGTTGCCTCCCTTCCAAGATAAATGGTCTCAGTTAAGGATATTCCATAACTTTTATAATTTAGACCCTGCACTATAGTCATCTAAAAGCAAAGACACTGGCGATCTGGAAATATGAATAAATACAGAAAAACCTGGAAATACTCAACAAATCAGGTGTCATCTGTCGAGAAAAAAACAGACTTAATATCACAGGTGGATAACCATTCATCAGAACTAGTGTCTCAAATATTAACTTCTGTTTCTCTGCAGATGCTTTTTGACAATGTCACCATGCATGGGGATGCACCATTCACTGCACTGAGCATCCCCCTTCAAGAAAGCGCTTTATTATCCACAAATCCCCTTCTAGCATCAATGAAGAAATAAAAATCACTGTTTTCCCCTCACTTACCTAGGGGCACAGATCAGTACAGGCTCTGTTGTTAATAGCACGATGCTATCACCAAAAGGTTAACCTTCTCTAAAACCTTGCCGATTGGACACTTGGGGCTGGTGTGTATATGTATACCAACCCCGATGATACACAGACTATTACATCGACACAGCAACAGGATATCTTAGCAGGTTAAGCAGTTTGATTGCACATTGGATCATTGCAATTTTCATTGCAGAGAGATAAACTAATTAAAAGATGAAAGATGGAGATAGGAATTAACGACATTCTAGATTCTGAGTTTCCATGTAAATGCAAATGAAATTTTAACTAACATTTCAATTTAAAATGCACAAAGAAGCTTGATTAACATGATCTCTTTGGTGACAGGGTGAGTAGGAGGTGACAGGCACTGGTTCAATCTGTTCCCTTATGAATGGGCTGGTAGCATTGCTACTTACCCAAAACACTTAGTCCCTTTAATCATATTATCTGTCTTTTTATTTGCATGTTGTAAAAGAACAATCTTTAATCAGCATTTTTTATCACGTGCAGATTTACAGGCAAGCATTTGACGGGGAGGAAGGGAAAAGATTTTGCAAAAGGCGACATCTTTGATTGTTGGTACCAACACACCCAGTCTGAGACAGTGTTCTTTACGTATCTCAGAATTCATCACAAAGGTACTGTGGCATACTGTATTGTCTTCCACTCCTTACTGTACAGCAGAGAAAGGAGATGAAAGCATCAAAGGTCTACAGTAATTGACATATGTTGGGCTGAATGTTCTATTTGACTTCCCTTGTTGAGATTTCTCACTTTATGCGGTGGGCTATTGAATGTGGTGGAAAAGGGCTCATTTTCAACAAGACCAGTAATTACATGCTCCCTGCCTTAAAAGCAGCTTCAAAGCAAGTCATTACCCATCTAATTTGCTCTGAACACATGACAGTGCTAGAGAGCTTCAAAGGATCTGGGAACGATGAGTCTTTCAGTTTCTCACAAGCATATGTTCCCAATTCCTCTGCTCATAGCAATTCCCTTCTCCGGCTGTAGAAAGAAGGAAGAATTTAATGTTAATTGCCTTATCTCCATGAACTACATATTATTTCTCCCGATGACCATTCTCGTCATTGTCTTACACATATTATTTCTCCCTGCTGCAAATCTACTGCAAACTACATTGACATTTGTCCCACTCCAAATAAATCTTTCCTAGCAACTTAACACTGTGGATTTCTTTAATGATTGCAACCTTCTCCAACTATTCAGAAGCTATTAAAACCTGCCTTATTTCTTAAGTTTATTTTAGCTCAACTTCATCATCGTGTCTCAAGTGATTTGATAATAAGCCCTCCCTATCGTAAACAGTTCCATGATAGAAACATAGAAACATAGAAAATAGGTCCAAGAGGAGGCCATTTGGCCCTTCGAGCCAGCACCGCCATTCATTGTGATCATGGCTAATCATCTACAATCAGTAACCTGTCCCTGCCTTCTCCCCATATCCCTTGATTCCACTAGCCCCGAGAGCTCTATCTAACTCTCTTTTAAATTCATCCAGTGAATTGGCCTCCATTGCCTTCTGTGGCAGAGAATTCCACAAATTCACAACTCTCTGGGTGAAAAAGTTTCTTCTCACCTCAGTTTAAAATGGCCTCCCTTTTATTCTTAGACTGTGTCCCCTGGTTCTGGACTCCCCCAACATTGGGAACATTTTTCCTGCATCTAGCTTGTTTAATCCTTTTATAATTTTATACGTCTCTATAAGATCCCCTCTCATCCTTCTAAACTCCAGTGAATACAAGCCTAATCTTTCCAATCTTTCCTCATATGACAGTCCCTCCATCCCAGGGATTAACCTCGTGAACCTACGCTGCACACCTCAATAGCAAGGACGTCCTTCCTCAAATTAGGAGACCAAAACTGCACACAATACTCCAGATGTGGTCTCACCAGGACCCTGTACAACTGCAGAAGGAATTCATTGCTCCTGTACTCAAATCCTCTCGTTATTTCACAAAACTATAACAACAACAAAATACAGATTGGTGGCTATAATATTGGCTGGTGGGAGATTTTAAACAGAGCAACAATCAAATAAAAGTAGAATGGTTTAGGAAATGGATCCTTGAGTCTAGTTTAGGAAATGGCCTCTCAAAATGACGCCAAGTGCTGGAGTATCTCAACAGGTTAGCAGCATCCCTGGAGATCATGGATAGGGGTGTTTTGGGTTGAGACCCTTCTGAAGATCTCGACCCGAAACATTACCTGTCCATGTTCTCCAGAGATGCTGCCTTTTCTGCTGTTATTCCAGCACTTTGCATCCTTTTGTGTATTAAGCAGCAGCTGCAGTTCGTTGCTTCTACCTTAAATCTGGCACACTCGCTCATCGTTCCAATTTATGAGCACTACTACCTTAACCCCTGGGGAAGGGACCAATTCCAGCTCCCAATCCCAAAGCCGACTTCCAATTCCCAACCCACCAATCAAAAGGAAGAGTCTCCAAATGCTTTCCTACTAAGGAGTTCCAATTCATTGCCACCCTGCTTCGAGAAGGGGTAGCAAATCATCAACCAGCTCCAGATCCCTATCTCGCCCTCAGCAAAGGGGGCTACAAATACTGCCCCAGCCACAAAGAATAGGGGCTCCAGTTCCTTCTCCCCCCCACAGAAGACAGGCCTATAATTCTCATCTATGCCCCAGAGGAGGGAGCTTTGACCCTGACTAGAAAGGTCTTCAAATCCATTACCATCCCCAGAGGAGGGGGCCCCAATTTCTGTCTGACTCCTCAAGCAAGCCCCTCCAATCCACCTGCCCAGCCCCTAGAGAAATGGTTTCTGTTGCCCCCAACACCTGAAGGATGAAGCTCCCAATGAAAGGAGGCCACGGTCCAATCACCATGCATCCCTTACTGCAGGCTACCTGAAGCACCTTATAAATAAATATGGACAGTGGGTAGATTATGTTGGGAGTTTCAGGCTTTATGGACCGTCTACTCCAGGATAATGGGAAGGAGAACTAGGATTTGGATTGGGTAGCTTTGTAATTGGTTCACTGACCTCTCATCAACTCTGATCTAACTGAAACCCCCACTGATTGGAGAAGCTGAGTAGTCCAATCTTATTCTGTGCCAGGGCTGGACAACTTTACTGAGGTCATCATTGGCCGCTATTTCTTATTTATCACATTATATTGGCCTCACCTAACTGCCAAACCACAACTGAGGTTCAAAAATGGGTGGCATCAGTTCACAAATTAATGGGAAATGATCAAGCACAAGCAATGCTGGAATCTGAAGCAAAATATAGTAACTCAGCGGATCGAGCAGCTGCCTGGGGATCAATCTGTGGGGATAAAGGAATTGTCAGCATTTCAGCCCTGCATCTGGACCCGGTTTCTGTATTTATGATGACAAGGCAGTCAATATGAAGAACGGTCTCAGTCCAAAACGTCATCTATTCATGTTCTCCAGAGATGCTGCCTGACCAGCTGAGCTACTTCAGCACTTTGTGTCCTTTTGTGTATTAACCAGCATCTGCAGTTTCTTGTTTCTACCACATAGAATATAGAACAGTACAGCCCAGGAGGGGTCCTTCAGCCCACAATGTCCTTGCCAAACATGATGCCAACTTATACTCCACTGCATTATGTGATCCATATTCCTCCATTCCCTTTTGGAGGAATTTGGGCTCATGCACTAGATTTCTTATCATTCTCTGCAGCTTTCCAACATCTTTCCTATGTCACAGTGCTCAGAACTGAACACAATACTCTGAATGTGGCGTCACCCATGGCTCATGCAACTGCAACATTCCTGGGATGGCAGGACTTTCATATGAAGAAAGATTGGATAGACTCGGCTTGTACTCGCTGGAATTTAGAAGATTGAGGGGGGATCTTATAGAAACGTACAAAATTCTTAAGGGGTTGGATAGGCTAGATGCAGGAAGATTGTTCCCGATGTTGGGGAAGTCCAGAACAAGGGGTCACAGTTTAAGGATAAGGGGAAAGTCTTTTAGGACCGAGATGAGAACGTTATTTTTCACACAGAGAGTGGTGAATCTGTGGAATTCTCTGCCACAGAAGGTAGTTGAGGCCAGTTCATTGGCTATATTTAAGAGGGAGTTAGATGTGGCCCTTGTGGCTAAAGGGATCAGGGGGTATGGAGAGAAGGCAGGTACGGGATACTGAGTTGGATGATCAGCCATGATCATATTGAATGGCGGTGCAGGCTCGAAGGGCCGAATGGCCTACTCCTGCACCTATTTTCTATGTTTCTATGATCTCCCAACTTCTATACTCAATATACTGACTGATTAAGACCAATGTGCCAAAAGCCTTTTTCAACACCTTATCTCCCTCTGCCACCACTTTCAAGGAACTATGTACCTTCACTCCTTGACCTCTCTGGTCCACAACACTCCCCAGAGCCCTACCATTCACTGTGTAGGTCGTGCCCATGTGGAATTGTGGAATCTTGTGGAATTTCTGTTTAGTTTTTGACCAACTTTGACCCTACCCTAACGCCTTCTCCAGAGAGTGATGGATGGTTTACTAACCCATTGAGACAGTTTCCCAGAAACAATGTAACCTGTTCTTCAATGATGAACAGGTCACAGTCAGAGATGGCATTGATCTCAGTCCCATCTCCAGAAGCAAAATAAACAAGAGTCCAAACAAACCAGTGAGCAATGCTGAATGAGATCAAACTGCATGTACAATTGCATGATTTATTTAATCTGTCTCTTTACAGAGAGGAAACGAAAATTCATTGGTTTATCTATATTCATGAATTTAATATATTTATTAAATGATGATATTGAAAGTAATGAAAATTAAACATTAAAGCAATTGTAAAACTAAAACATGATTGCACATTAAGCAAATGTTAAATGGTGATAGTGCACTTGCTACATTGAGTTAGATTTTATGACTTTTACAGTCACTTCATTATATTTTTAATAAAGGTTATGATACAGCTGTCTGGAGGAGTACGGGTTGAGATGCTTCTGGATAATGGCAAAATGATAATTACATAATTACAAAGAACAGCTGACCTTAATCGGTCAGTATTTTCCACAGTATTTTCGGGCCTCCCTCACATATCTGTCTATTTCTGTTTCTTTCACTTCCACATACAAGATGTTGAACAGTATGTTAGGTTTGTGCTAAACTGGAATAAAGAATCCTAAATATAACATGTTGAAATAGAGATTTAATATGCAAAACATTCATTAGCAATTGATAAGTAAAATGACATTTCAGGTGCATATCATGTTAAATATTAGAAGATAGACACAAAATACTGGAGTAACTCAGTGGGCCAGGCAACATCTCTGGGTAGAAGGAATGGGTGATGTTTCAGGTCGAGTCCTGAGTCTGAAGAAGGGTCTTGACCCGAAACGTCACCCATTCCTTCTCTCCAGAGATGCTGCCTGTCCCGCTGAGTTACTCCAGTATTTTGTGTCTATCTTCGGTGTAAACCAGCCATTTGCAGTTCCTTCCTACCTGTTAAATATTAGCGCGGCTTTTCTCTTTTTGCACACTGATATACACGTATTATGTATCCACTTGTTGATGACAACACACCCACAAATTGTCTTAAAATAGGTTAAAGTCAGAGATCTGTTTTCGATATATTTTCAAATATATTCTGAATTGCAGGAAATTAAGGGGCATGGATTATGTGCAGGCTGAAGAGATTAGTGTAACTTGGCTCATGTTTTCATGGACATTGTGGGCCAAAGGGCCTGTTCCTGTCCTGCACTATTCTGCGTTCCATAGTGCATGGTCTATATGATACACACAGATACTGCTTGATCTGTTAAATATTTCCAATCGTTTCTGGCCCATTGAGCCTACTGTCTGTCCATTGAGCCTACCCATCTGTCCGAGCAGGTGTGGAGGAAGAGCGTGTGAGCAGGATGGCGGGGCTCAGGCAGCAGGGAGCGTGGACAAGGTGGGAGAGCATACCACAGCGCAGGATTACCTGGTCAAACATCATGCAGGCAGACTTCCAACGCATCCGGTTCCTTGTCCAAGCTGTCGACGATGCCCTACCAAGCCCAGCAAACCACCACGTCTGGGGCAAGAGCGTGCCACCTTCCTGCCCACATAGCAATGGAAGGGGATCATTAGAACATCTCCTCAGCAGCTGCCCAAAGTCCCTTGGGGAAGGTTGCTATCAGTGGCGCCATGACCAGGTGCTCAAGATGGTTGCTGAGAACATAGCCACTGCCATCAGTAGCAGCAAACACCATCACGCCCCGAAGAAATCAATCACTTTTGTCAAAGCTGGAGAGAAGCCTCGACCACAACCAAAAACAATGGCGGGCATCCTCTACACGGCCACTGACTGGCAGCTGCACGTCGATCTGAGTACACAGCCGAAATTTCCGCAGCACATCACAGCAACATCACTCTGGCCAGACATGATCATCACCTCTGAAGTGACAAAACAGCTGAATATTCTGGAGCTGACAGTGCCCTGGGAAGAGCGTATGGAAGAAGCAAATGAGAGGAAACGCGCAAAGTACCAGGAACTGGTGGAGATGTGCCGGCACAGAGGCTGGAAGACACGCTATGAACCCACAGAGGTGGGCTGTAGAGGCTTTGCAGGATGCTCACTCTGCAAAGTCCTCAACCAATTGGGCATTACGGGACTGGCAAAGAAGAGGGCCATTCAATCCGCAAGCGAAGTGCAGAGAAAGCCACTAGATGGCTTTGAATTAAGAGGGCTGACCCGTGGGCAGTTGCTGCTGGGACGCAAGTCGGGGCCTGATCAACCCCGGCTGGGTCGTCTGGGCGAGGGTGTCTGATGTTGTGAGACCCGAAACACCCGATGACCCAGGTCACATCAATGAGGTTACGTCCCAGTGCATCCAGAAGATGTATCTTGCACACACCACCATTTGATCGTGGTTAATCTATTTTTCCCTCTCAAACCCATTCTCCTGTCTTCTCACAGTATCCTTTGATGCCCTTACTAATCAAGAATCTATCAATCTCCTCATCCATCCAAAGTCCAAGTTACATGAGTACAGGCCCAGAGTCATCAGACAGTCCTTATAAGTATACCAATAGCATCAGATGGTTCAAATATGCACATTATTTTATGCCCCTTAAAGCATTCAGGAAATCTGGAAATCATTGCCTTTTCCTCAGCTCCTTGTAACTTCATTTATCCTGGTCATCTCTGGCATGTCTCAGCAGAATTCACTTTGCTAGCAAACTCATGAAAATACAAAATATTTGTTGTTTACTAAATCAATTTTCCCAATTTAAAATTTCACCCTAAAGAACACAAACAAATATAAGTTGTTGTTGCAACATTACATATGGATCTCCATCTTCCCTCAATAGTTGTTAACATTTGTAGGGCACCTGAACTAAAGGAAAAAGCAAAACACTTCCACTTAATTTTATGATTACATTAGTGTGATCTTGCACTACATCTTTACAGACTGGGTAATCGACGTGACTTTGACATCAATCCATTTTTGATCTCAATTTAAAATGTTTAAAAAGGATCCAAAGGTTTAAATTCAGATATTATTTCAAGAGTTTTACTTCAAAAGACTGAAATTACCACAAATTCAGGATAAGTGGGATAACATAGAACTGGTGTGAATGGACAGTATAGACTCAGGGGGTCGAAGAACCTGTTTCCTTACTATTGATTTAAAAAACTAAACTATATCTATATTTTATGGAGATAGTTTACATCTCTATAAAACTACATGAAAATAAACAATGGGAAACCCATAGATTCCAGAATTCCTACTGCAAGAGGTAACCTCCCACCCCTGGCTCTTGTGTTCCCAACTCCATGACCAAACCATGTGTCTCAACACACACGCCTACGTGTGGCTGCGCCTAACGGCTGCGGCTCTCTGGCAGTCTGTCTGTACTTTTTCCTTTTTTTGTTTGTGTGTCGGTGTTGGGTTGGTTTTTGTTTCTGTTTTTGGCTGTGTATGTGTGTGGGGGGTGGGGTGGGGTGGGGCGGGGGGTGGTGGTGTGGGGGAAACCTTTCTTTTATTAGGTCTCTTCCCCGGTGCACAGCTCGGCCGCGGGGCCTTCCATCGCCCGCGGGGCCTTCCATCGCCCGGTGTGGCTCGGCCGCTGGACTTAGCATCGGTGCCCGGTGCGGCTCGGCCGCGGGACGTTTCAGTGCCCGGTGCGGATCGGCCGCGGGGCCTTCCATCGCCCGCGGGGCCTCCCATCGCCCGGTGCGGCTCGGCCACGGGACGTTTCAGTGCCCGGTGCGGATCGGCCGCGGGACCTTCCATCCCCTTGCGGGGGCTGTGCGCATCGGTCGCCTCGTTAGGGGTCGAGCTGCCTGTCCGTGGGCGTGGGGGGGAGAGAGTGGAAGTTTTGTTGCCTTCCATCACAGTGAGGGGGTGTTTGGACTCACTGTGATGGATGTTTGTCTTGGGGTCGTGTATCCTGTGTACTTTTTTTCTTTTTTTTGTTGTGTTTTGTGACTGCTGTAATTTCGTTCGGTACTTGTACCGAATGACAATAAAGTTCTATATATATACACAACATTAGCCAAGTCTGATGAGATCGCTCTTCACACCCACACTCTGGCAGCTGGTGGTGGCCTGAAAACCACAAACTTTGAGAGATTCCTACAGCCAACAACAAGAAGAGAAACAGTGTACCATCTGCCGTAACATTATGAAGATGTTACGATCAAATATACAAACATAAATTGTTGCCTGCAATTGATGAGCTGCCTCTCGCATCACCAAGGGAACAGCTCTGCTTGTGTAGGAAGGAGCCTGCAGTGACAATGTATAAACTGTACCAAATTACAGCCTTGAAATGGAAACAGTAACATTATGTTCTTGATGATGAACGAGAATTTACAATTATTAGTGGGGAATTATTTAGACAAAACTAAAGCATGTAGGAACTGGCTCCGCCATTGTTCTCTAATTACCTGAGGCATTTCCCAAGAATAAAAGGACACAAATAACAAATGATTCCTGTTGCTAGAACTGTTGAAAGCAAAAATGTAATTATGGCTTCTTAGTAATGAAAAAGCCATTAAACAATATAGAACCAACTTTATTTGAAACAACTTTGACAACGATTGTTATACCTACATTCAGTCAACAGAATTACACATTTACATCATTCCGAAGAAGGGTCCTGAATGAAACGTCACCTATCCATGTTCTCCAGAGATGCTGGCTAACCCATTGAGTTACTCCAGCACTTTGAGTCTTTATTTTGTCTAAATTTACCAATCCACCCCACTCTTGGATCCCCAAAACCTTCAGGTCACCAAGCATTTCCAGGGCAGAGCCCGTGATTAATAATAAATGCTTTAAAAAAATATAGAAAATGTGCTGTCAACAATTGTGTTCAGATCTCCAATCCCAAACAATGCAAAACAGCTGAATGAATGCGATTTTAACGATTATTTATGTGTTATATTGAGAACAGTTTGATAATGCTTTTTATTTTGTAATTTCAGATTCCTACTTTGCTTTCGATCATTCAGAGTACAATAGAGATCTCCCGTGTTGAATTACAAGGCAGTTGACCTGTCGCACAGGTGTCTTGGAAACTCAATGTCAAACTCCAATGTTTGATCTGGAAGTTCAGCGACTTGAATAACAAGATTTCCATTACGCGAAGATTTTGAAGATTACTTGATGCCAATTTCTGGACAGATGCTCCTGAAAGATGTCATGAATAGAAAGAAAGAAATTGCTTTCTCAGCCCTACAAGAAGTCAATCATTACCTGCTGGATATCAATGATCTCTGCTACTTGATTGCCTAAGAGCTTGGCTGGCATGTCAAGTTTATTCCTTTCTTTCCTCAACGTACCTTGGCTGGGACATGGTCTGATGTCTTATTGAGAACTAAGTTGCTGAGCCAATGAAATCTTCAAAACATGGTGATGAACTGGCATTAATCTCAGTCAAGATCATGGTTGTATTTATTTCCTCGAAGGTATACAATACAATACAATATATCTTTATTGTCATTGTACTGGGGTACGAGATTGGGAATGCGCCTCCCATACGATGCAATAATTTAATTAGCTAGTCAGTATTAATTTAAACAACAACAACCCATCTAAACAAATTGTAACAGTTTTAAGACAGAATAAAGTGCAAGTAGATCTGTGCCAGATCACTGTGCGATGTGACCATCCGGCTCAGCAGGACTGGTTCATAGCAGCTATGGCCCTGGGGATGAAGCTGTTCCTGAGTCTGGAGGTGTGGGCGTAGATGGAAGGAGTTTGAACAGACTGTTGCAGGGGTGTGAAGAGTCTTTGTGGATGCTGGTGGCTTTTCTGAGGTATCGTGTGTTGTAGATGCCCTCCAAGGCTGGTAGCTGTGTTCCGATGGTCCTCTGAGCTCTATGGACTACCCGCTGAAGAGCTTTCCTTTCTGCCTCCGTGCAGCTGAGGTACCACACAGGGATGCCATGTGTTAGGATGCTCTCTATGGTGCAGCGGTAGAATGTCGTCAGCAGTTGTTGGGGTAGATCAGACTTCTTCAGTGTTCTTAGGTAGAACAGTCGTTGCTGTGCCTTCTTGACCAGTGCAGCAGTGTATATAATTGATTCACCCACCTGCGATGAAACTCTCTTCAGTATCTTCAATGGATACAAGGAATGGGATTGAATGAAGTATTTTTGCACCGACAAATAACAGAAATCTCTGGACCCCTTTTCATACGACCTGAGTCAAAATTAATTCGAAAGACTGCAAAAGAGGTTCATGTGAATGTTACTCAGACTGGAGTTGAGTGGTTGGCTAGGCAGGGACCATTTTCGGCGAAGGAGGCTAAGGGGTGACCTTATACAGGTTAATAAAATCATGAGGGGCGTAGATTAATGGATGGTCACAATATATTTCAAAGGATAGGGGAGTCAAAAACTATAGATTTAAAGCAAGAGAGAAACGATGTAAAAGGGACTTGAGAGGCAACTTTTACACACAAAAGTTGTTGGGTAAAAGGAACAAACTACCAGGCAAAGCAGTAGAGAAGGGTACAAATACATCACTTAAAAGACATTTGAACAGGTACATGCATAAGAAAGGTTGAGAAGTATGTGAGTCAAACACAGACAACTTTGCTGGTGCAGATAAAGATCATGGTCAACATAAATGAGGTGGGTCGAAGGTACTGTCTCTGTTCAGTATGACCCTATGACTAACTTATTTAACTTTGCTAATTATGTACAATGAGGTTCATTTAATCCTATCCACGAGTTATGACTTTAAGATTTAATATGCCATCTTATAAGATTTCTAGAAAAAATATTCGAATAGAACATATTAATAATTAATTCATCATGCTAAACCTTTCCACTCACAACCGCCCCCACCCCTCCCTCCCCTCCTTTTCACGTGTTTATTTTGTCTGTGATTCAGAAATGTAAAATTACAAGAAGCGTAGATTTGGGGGGTTTATTAAAGGTCATTGATAGTGAGGACGTTTATAAGCAGCACCTTTTTACCAAAATCATTCTAAAATAATGTGTAAGATTTTGCTGCATCATTCTATTACTTTAACTTTAAATTCACAGATATTCAGAGAGCAAGCTGTCTCTCGGGAACAGATGGCTTTCTAAGTACGCACTGTGCTAATGAAAAGGTTCCTTATGTTTCAGTAATTGAAACCTACCCAAAGGTCAGGAACCATTTTATTATTGTGATATCAACCCTGAGCAACAGAAACAAACATGGCAATAAAACACTTTAGTTCTAATTATTGTCATCCTGTTAATGCTCTCCATCTTTTAGATTTTATTTCACATTATTATTTGTTTCTCTAAACCCTCAGCTTTTAAACTAGCTGACTTTCAAAGATAAAAACTAAGAAGAGTGAAAGGCTGAGCTTAGAGAATTGTTCATTTACACAATCAAATAGGTCAAAGGTAACTAATGCAATAACTCTTTGCAACAATAAAATGGAACATTAATGTCTCACTCTAATTTTAATTCTTGCAGGCATTAGTGAAATCATTGTGCTGGAAAATCTCTGCAGTTCTGAAATTGTTGCCGTATGCAAAAGGAATCAAAGACTTCTTAAATGCCCTTTCCCAAAGACAGGATATTCTCCAGATAATCCACAATTAAGATCCTCCAATCAGAATTATAATATATTCCTTGCAGGTTTGTTACTTGTGAGGTAAGCAAGATGATTGATGAGGGAGTTGTGTTAAGTCAGGCACAGTCACGGGAGTATGACATGATTCAATGTACGATACTATTGGATGTTCAAACACGACTGAATGTACAGACACTGAGAAAGTACAGACACTTAGAATACAAGAAGAGGTTTCTTTGCACAGTTTTTGTTTGTATATTTTTCATTCTGAATAAAGTTTATTTTTGGAAAATAAAATTCTATGTGTGCATTAATTTGTCCACTTATCTCTGCTCAAGACAATTTCATATAAGTGGTAAAACTTCAATACTCATTGTCCATCACGGCTGTTGTTAAATATCCCTTAACATTTTAACAAAATAATATCTACTTTCATATATAATGTATTTAAATAGCCACAATTGGCCACATAAATGTCCAAAATTTAAATATTATTTCATGCCACATTTGACTTTAAAATAGTCCATTCTTACAGGCTGATTCATTATCATATTCAATGAAGACCATCTTTGTTTTTTTCCACAAAAGAGACTACTATTAGACAATAGACAATCGGTACAGGAGTAGGCCATTCGGTCCTTTGAGCCAGCACCGCCTTTCAATGTGATCGTGGCTGATCATTCTCAATCAGTACCCCATTCCTGCCTTCTCCCCATACCCCCTGACTGCGCTATCCTTAAGAGCTCTATCTAGCTCTCTCTTGAAAGCATTGATGTGGCAAATACACTAATTACCAAGTCACTGTCTTTCAGGCTCCCGAAACTTTAGCATCAACGTTGAAACCCACAAAGAATTTTCAGGAATCTTTGCTGGTTTCTTTTTCTCGTGTTTTAGTTTAAAAAACATTTGCTCCACAAATTGCTGGAAGCTCAAGTTGATGGAATGTCCGGGACCTGGATAAATAACGAGATTTAAATGGTAGAGAAAAATAAAATGAAGAGGATTTTTGTTTAACAGAAATAAGCAGGGGGGGGGGGGGAATGATTGGACTGAAAGAAAAAATAAAGAAAACATTTAAAAATCATATACTGGTTCTGTTTAAAGTTCCTTTCAAAAAGTTTCTGAGGAATTTGCAAGAATGAGATGCTGCAGCTAAAGTGGAGGCTCCCAGGATGAGTATTGCTAGTGATGTTCTCATTTAGACCAATTTCCCTCCAGGGATGAATATAGTTTTATCGTATCGTATTGTAGACGAGTCTCTGAGGGGCTTTTCTTACTTCCTCCAACCTCAGCTTTGTTCTAGCTGCAGCAGTGTGGCCATTAGGTGAAGGTGAGTTGCTCTTATTGTCTTGCCCTCAGGTTAAGCAACTGGGGTTGGATTTGAATCCACAGTCTGATGATTCAGAGGCAAGAGAACGGTGACAGATCCACAGCTGACAAACATGCATGGAATTCTATTGTCCAGCAGAGTTCATCACAGACTCAACCATTAGTGAAAAAACAAAAACATGTATAAAACCTGCTTGTACATTTGCTTCATGACAGCCTTTGACTGGAGACACTTGCCTCACAAGCACCTACTTCGCTCCATGATTGTTAAAATAAGTGAGATTAATATCTCACGAACGATTAGTTCTAAAAATGTAAGAGTCTAACAACTCCAGCTTTTTAGTCAGCTTTATTCAAATTAGAATGCACTAACATTCATAGCACCTTTGATACAGTAAAACATGCAAAGGTTAGATTTTATATCGTTGTGTAATGATCCCGCTGAGTTACTGCAGTGGTTTGTGTTTATCTCTTGTGTGAAGTGTCACACTCACTTACAGTTACGCGCACAACCCCCATCACAGGGGTTGGAACTGGCACTGACTTCAGCGTTCAGCCCACGTGGTCTCCGTGCCGCGTGGTCTCCGTATCACGTGGTCTCCGTGTCACGTGGTCTCCGTGTCACGTGGTCTCCGTGTCACGTGGTCTCCGTGTCACGTGGTCTCCGTGTCACGTGGTCTCCGTGTCACGTGGTCTCCGTGTCACGTGGTCTCCGTGTCACGTGGTCTCCGTGTCACGTGGTCTCCGTGTCACGTGGTCTCCGTGTCACGTGGTCTCCGTATCAGGTGGTCTCCGTATCACGTGGTCTCCGTGTCACAGTGCTACGTGGTCTACACATGCGCAGTTACACTTCTGTTTCCAACACGGTAACAACCGACTTACCTCCGGGCCTGTGGGACGCAACTCTGACGTCAATCAGGAGCATCAGTCGACGTCAGAAACTGCAGGTGCGAGTTGACAAATAAATCCCAAAGTGCTGGAGTAACTGCGAGTCGGACAGCATCTGCACGAGATGGATTGGTGACTTTTTGGCTTGGACTGAATTAAATGTTGATAAAGATGTGTTGAGGGGGCATTCTTAAAGACACACAGCAGATGGAGAGGTTTGAAGAGGGATTTGCACAGAGGGGTTATTCAGGTCATCCATTTTGAAGGGTCCTCTCAATCCTGCTCTTCTTCCCCAGCTCTGGATATTTTTGAAGTAGTAATTCAAAACGGATGTCACTAATCAGTCAATAAAACATAATGCAGTTACAGTTTTGGGCCAAAGACCTAAGTTAGTTCTGGCAAAGAGTTTTGGACCTGAAATATTAACTCTCAATCTCTTTCCACTGATGCTGCTTGAGCTGCTGAGTGTTTTATGGTTTCTCAGCATTTTCTGGTTATTTTAAATAATTATGAAAAAAATCTTTGGAATGATCCATAATCTAATTCAACTGCAGGTTGAAAGTGACAATAAGTTAAGGTTACATTTTTGGCACTGACATTGTGGGCTGAAGGACCTGTTCCTGTGCTGTATTGTTCAATGTTCTACGATCTCTGTTCAATGAGATCAAAAGTACAAATCGAAGGTATTTCTTCACAAAATGCTGAGTAACTCAGCAGGTCAGGCAGCATTGTGGTCTTGTGTTCAGTTTTTGTTGTCTTGTGTTGTATGAAGAATGTTGTTAAACTGGAAAAAGCACACACACAAGATTTTTGAGGATGTTGCCAGGACCTGAGAGGTTATATAGATAGAAAATAGGTGCAGGAGGAGGCCATTCGGCCCTTCGAGCCTGCATGCACCGCAATTCACTGTGATCGCGGCTGACCGTCCACAATCGGTAACCCGTGCCTGCCTTCTCCCCATACCCCTTGATTCCACTAGCCCCTAGAGCTCTGTTTGTCCTTTGTCCTTATTGTTTGTGTGTTGGTGGTGGGATGTTTTGTTTTGGTTGTGTATGTGGGGGGGGGTGGGGGTGGGGGGGGGGGGTGGTGAGGGTGGGTGGGTGGGTATGTGGGGGGGGGGGGGGGTGGGGGAAATCTTTCTTTTTTTTTTTTTAGGTCTCTTCCGTGGGGCCTTCCATCGCCCGGTGCGGCACGGCCGCGGGACTGAACAGCGCCCGGTGCGGCTCGGCCGCGGGGCCTTCCATCGCCCGGTGCGGCGCGGCCGCGGGGCCTTCCATCGCCCGGTGCGGCTCGGCCGCGGGGCCTTCCATCGCCCGGTGCGGCTCGGCCGCGGGGCCTTCCATCGCCCGGTGCGGCTCGGCCGCGGGGCCTTCCATCGCCCGGTGCGGCTCGGCCGCGGGGCCTTCCATCGCCCGGTGCGGCTCGGCCGCGGGGCCTTCCATCGCCCGGTGCGGCGCGGCCGCGGGACACCATTCTGCTTTAGTTAAACATTTTGTTCAAGATGGCCGCGCCGTTGTGTTTGGCTGCCTGCCACTGTATGTTTCTTTATTTTTTTCCTAATCAGATGTGCAGCACTTTGGTCAACGTGGGTTGTTTTTAAATGTGCTATACAAATAAAATTGACTTGACTTGACAATGAAATAGGTTCTCATGTACACATACAAGTGATAGATTTAAACTAAAAAAATACTCTCAGTGTTTGCATCTTATTTAGTTGTTTACTTAAAATTGGAGGAAGAACGACTTGATGGGAGAAGCAAACAAAACATTTTCACTTCTCTGTGTTATATTTGCCCATTTGAAGAGCAGGACTGGGTTGACACACAAATCCATTAAGAGTGCAGCCGTTAATACCAATGAGTCATTTCCAGATTAACTGGAAGAAATTCATTGTCAGATACTGGCTGACATGTACAATTAATAACTGTAAAGATCAAGGTATTGGAAGATCAATGTTCATCAAACATTGCTGGAAATTATTGGCAGGTTACAAAATAACCTTTGGTACATCCCTGAATGCGTAACTAAGAAAGGGCCAGCAGCAATATTATAAACATGATGCATTCAAAATCGATCCCAGTAATTCATTCAAAATGATGTAACTGAAGCAGAACTAAAAAAAAACTACTAAATGCTTACATCAGACATTCGTGCATATCCCGGAAACAATAAATCTATAGTAATCTCAAGCCAATAATTGTAACTAAATCTTAGATTACCAACTGGCTGGCTTCTCTCTCAGACCCAGTGGCCTCCTTCCTTCCAATGGTGGATGTGGCCTCTTCTCACTCCCATGGCTCTCACTACTCTTCTCCTTCTGAAAGGAACAGATAGTACATCCCGATCTACCCAAACTCACTTATCCATTGGAATTAAAATAGATGCAGAAATGGGCCAAAACAACTTCCTATTCAACTCTTGGTCATTCAGTGGAGTTGTAGACATGAACTCAATAAATGCTATTTTAGATAGAAACATAGAAACATAGAAAATAGGTGCAGAAGTAGGCCATTCGGCTCGTCGAGCCTGCACCGCCATTCAATATGATCATGGCTGATCATCCAACTCAGTATCCTGTACCTGCCTTCTCTCCATACCCCCTGATCCCTTTAGCCACAAGGGCCACATCTAACTCCCTCTTAAATATAACCAATGAACTGGCCTCAACTACCCTCTGTGGCAGAGAATTCCACAGATTCACCACTCTCTGTATGAAAAAAAACTTTCTCATCTCGGTCCTAAAAGATTTCCCCCTTATCCTTAAACTGTGACCCCTTGTTCTGGACTTCCCCAACATCGGGAACAATCTTCCTGCATCTAGCCTGTCCAACCCCTTAAGAATTTTGTAAGTTTCTATAAGATCCCCCCTCAATCTTCTAAATTCCAGCGAGTACAAGCCGAGTCTATCCAGTCTTTCTTCATATGAAAGTCCTGCCATCCCAGGAATCAATCAGGTGAACCTTCTCTGTATTCCCTCTATGGCAAGAATGCCTTTCCTCAGATTAGGAGACCAAAATTGTACGCAATACTCCAGGTGTGGTCTCACCGATGCCCTGTACAACTGCAGCAGAACCTCCCTGCTCCTATACTCAAATCCCCTCGCTATGAATGCCAACATACCATTCGCTTTCTTCACTGCCTGCTGCACCTGCATGCCTACTTTCAATGACTGGTGTACCACGACACCCAGGTCTCGTTGCATCTCCCCTTTTCCTAATTGGCCACCATTCAGATAATAGTCTGCTTTCCTGTTCTTGCCACCAAAGTGGATAACCTCACATTTATCCACATTATACTGCATCTGCCATGCATTTGCCCACTCACCTAACCTATCCAAGTCACCTTGCAGCCTCCTAGCATCCTCCCCACAGCTTTCTCTTCAATGGCTTGGATTTTTTAAATCTTTTCCATTCAAATGAAATGTTATGTATACACTAATAAGCCAAAACATTATGACCACCTGCCTAAAATGCGTTGGTCCTCCTTGTGCCGCCAAAACTGCGCCGACCCGCCAAGGCATTGACTCTACAAGACCCCTGAAGGTGTCCTGTGGTATCTGGCACCAAAACATTAGCAGCAGATCCTTCAAGTCCTGTAAGTGGTGAGGTGGAGCCGCCATGGATCGGACTTGTCGATCCAGCACATCCCACAGATGCTCAATCGGATTGAGATCTGGAGAATTTGGAGGCCAGGGCAACACCGTGAACACTTCATCATGTTCCTCAAACCATTCCCGAACAATGTGTGCAGTGTGGCAGGGCGCATTATCCTGCTGAAAGAGGCCACTGCCATCAAGGAATACCATTGCCATGAAGGGGTGTATCTGGTCTGCAACGATGTTTAGGTGGGTGACACGTGTCAAATTGACGCCCGCATGAATGGCCGGACCCAGGGTTTCCAGCAGAACATTGCCCAGAGCATCACACTGCTTCCACTGGCTTGTCGTCTTCCCACAGTGCATCCTGGTGCCATCACTTCCCCAGGTAAATGGCGCACACGTACATGGCCATCCACGTGATCTAAAAGAAAACGGGACTCATCGGACCAAGTGACCTTCCACTACTCCAAGGTTCAGTTCTGACACTCGCGTGCCCAATGTAGGCGCTTTCGACGGTGGACAGGGGTCATCATGGGCACTCTGACCGGTCTGCAGCTACGCAGCCCCATATGCAGCAGGGTGCGATGCACTGTGTATTGTGACACATTCCTCCCGTGACCACCATTAAAATTTTCTGTGACTTTGCCACAGTAGACCGTCTGTCAGTTCGGACCAGACGGGATAGCCTTCATTGCCCTCACGCATTGATGAGCCTTGGGTGCCCAACACCCTGTCGCCGGTTTGTTGTTTGTCCCTCCTCGGACCACTGTCGGTAAGTACTCACCATTGCTGACCGGGAGCACCCCGCAAGCCTTGCCCTTTCAGAGATGCACTGACCCAGTCGGCTAGCCATAACAATTTGGCCCTTGTCAAGGAGAGAGCCCTTGTCAAAGTCGCTCAGGTCTTTACTCCTGCCCATTTCTCCTGCATCCAACACATCAACTTCAAGAACTGACTGTTCACGCTGCCTAATATATCCCAACCCTTGAAAGGTGCCATTGGAACAAGATAATCAATGTTATTCACTTTACCTGTCAGTGGTCATAATGTTTTGGCTGATCGGTGTACATTCTGATGAACAGTGTATCCCAATTGTGTGACAGTGTCCGTGGATCAAAGAGCCTTTTCCCACTCATCATGGTTTTCATGTTCAGATGAAGGGACAACTATCATTGGATGTATTTAAGACACTTTGGTATTTATGGACACGTCACCTCTGATGTGACATTTTGAAATCATGTGGTATATGATTTCACTGATACATGCTTACTTTGTTTAGTTGATGAAATGCAAACAGGCCAAACGCCCCCAAATAGCAGTGCAGACCTCTTCCCTCGTGAGGGAATGGGTCTTAGACCAAACATTTGTGTATAAAACATCTTAGCAACTTGCTCTTGCCACAGACTTCTCACCTGCGCCATCACTATCAATCTGCTGTGCTCACGATCCTGACCGCATTGATCTACCGCTTGACCTTGTGAGAGACCAGCACTGCCACCTCCCTCCATCCCATTCACACCAAAGGCCCAGGAGACGTACAGCCACTGACCCCTGAACACGACCTTTGAACTGAGCGTCGACTGAGATTTTCATGCTGGAACAGAATTTGACTTCCTGATTTTACACTCATTAGGATGCAATGGAATTTCTTCGCATTAGTTCTTTTTAGGAGTTTTTTTAGAGATACAGTGTCACAACAGGCCCTTCAGCCCACCGAGTCCTCACCCATCATGATCACTTGAATACTGGTTTTATACTACACCCTAGGGACAATTTACTGAAGCCAATTAACCTACAAACCTGCACTTTTTCTTAACCAGAGCACTCAGAGAAAATCTACGCAGTCACACAGAGAAAACCTATGCAGTCACACAGAGAACGTGCAAACTCTGCACAGAGAGCACCCATAGTCAGAATCGAACATGGGTCTCTAGCGCTGTAAGGCAGCAACTTTGTAAGGGGTTTTCTGCGCCGAGCTTTCGCCCGACCTAAGGTCCCCGTGCCTTGCTCTGGTCCCTCGACCAGGCCGCGCACACTGGTTCCCCGTGAGTGGTTCGACCCACTCACCCCCTACGGTTCTAGACACTGGACTTAGATGCAGGAGCGTTGATAGTGCAGAAAAATTAAACCAGACCAGATTTGAAGACCAGGGTTTAAACGGAATAAGGCTTTTATTGAGCGCTTGGGACTATGGTACATGAATGCTTTTACACAGTTCTATCAGACATATACTGAATTACATGAATACTTTGACTCTGAATTATAAACGCACAGTTCTATAAGACATATACTGAATTACATGAATACTTTGACTCTGAATTATAAACGCACAGTTCTATAAGACATATACTGAATTACATGAATACTTTGACTCTGAATTATAAACGCACAGTTCTATAAGACATATACTGACTGTAAGATGGGGAACGTACGACACATCGCAAAATTGGCCAACACATATTTACTTATACACCCACGTTAATTAAGCCACCCTCCCCTCTACACTAAAACTATGTCCAGGATGTGCAGGATCGGGGTACATGCTCACCATGGGGCTATTACTGGGGTTACTGGCTGTTCGTGCTGCTTCTCCGCTGTTTTCCGTGAGGGTCGTGCTTGTTCCGTGAGTTTCTTCCTTCCGTTCTTCTCGGTGAGTCTCCGTTCTCCGTGCCGTTTGTTGCGTCCTCTGACTTCTGACTTGCTTGATTTTGACTTGCATAAGTTCTTCTGCCTTCTGACTTGCGTCGGCTTTTCGTGTTTAAAACCCAAAAATCGTGGCCAGTTATACTATTCTGACTCGTCCTATCTCCCGCCAGATCTCAGGATCTCTTTGTTTCAAAGATGGGTATTTGAGATTTCTCTTTGATCTGCGTTATGTCCGGGGGTACCGGTGATGGCCAGACGGTCTGTTAATCTGTTTCTCGTTGAGAGGTGATGGGTTTAACTGGTTTCCCATCTCCTGCCAGGTAGGTTTCTATGGGCTATTGTGCCCCCTTAACGAGATTAACTGTGTAGGTTGGCTTGGGGCATTGTGAGTATGCTGATGTCAGCGCCCCAGAGTCTGGACTTCGACCTGGTTTCGCAGGTTTCTGCACGGCCAATATCCATCCATTGTTCTGGCCGTGGCTTTGCAGAAACCTAGAGACTGGGCTGTAAGGTTTTTGCTTTTGTGGCTGGTCACGAGGTCCCGCGGCCATCTTGGGACCCACTGATTGTGACATCCCTTGTTAAAAAACTGACCGCAGCCTTTCTCCGCTATCAGCCCCAGTCTCCCGTAAATCGTACTGGCAGAAGTCACGTCTGCTTCCACGAGAGTGAAAGCCTGGATGGAGTCCCTGGACAGGCTCTGAAATTGTGTGCCAATCAACTGGCTACAATCTTCACTGAAATCTTCAACTTCTCAACTTCTCCCGTAAAAAGGCAATACGGGGAGAAAAGATGAGGTACGAGGGTAAACTAGCCAATAATATAAAGGAGGATAGCAAAAGTTTTTTTAGGTACGTGAAGAGGAAAAAAATAGTCAAGGCAAATGTGGGTCCCTTGAAGACAGAAGCAGGGGAATTTATTATGGGGAACAAAGAAATGGCAGACGAGTTAAACCGTTACTTTGGATCTGACTTCACTGAGGAAGATACACACAATCTCCCAAATGTTCTAGGGGCCGGAGAACCTACGGTGATGGAGGAACTGAAGGAAATCCACATTAGGCAGGAAATGGTTTTGGGTAGACTGATGGGACTGAAGGCTGATAAATCCCCAGGGCCTGATGGTCTGCATCCCAGGGTACTTAAGGAGGTGGCTCTAGAAATAGTGGAAGCAATGGAGATCATTTTTCAATGTTCTATAGATTCAGGATCAGTTCCTGTGGATTGGAGGATAGCAAATGTTATCCCACTTTTTAAGAAAGGAGGGAGAGAGAAAACGGGTAATTATAGACCAGTTAGTTTGACATCAGTGGTGGGGAAGATGCTGGAGTCAATTATAAAAGACGAAATTGCTGAGCATTTGGATAGCAGTAACAGGATCATTCCGAGTCAGCATGGATTTACGAAGGGGAAATCATGCTTGACGAAGGGGAAATCATGCTTGACAAATCTACTGGAATTTTTTGAGGATGTAACTAGGAAAATTGACAGGGGAGAGTCGGTGGATGTGGTGTACCTCGACTTTCAGAAAGCCTTCGACAAGGTCCCACATAGGAGATTAGTGGGCAAAATTAGAGCACATGGTATTGGGGGTAGGGTACTGACATGGATAGAAAATTGGTTGACAGACAGAAAGCAAAGAGTGGGGATAAATGGGTCCCTTTCGGAATGGCAGGCAGTGACCAGTGGGGTACCGCAAGGTTCGGTGCTGGGACCCCAGCTATTTACGATATACATTAATGACTTAGATGAAGGGATTAAAAGTACCATTAGCAAATTTGCAGATGATACTAAGCTGGGGGGTAGTGTGAATTGTGAGGAAGATGCAATAAGGCTGCAGGGTGACTTGGACAGGTTGTGTGAGTGGGCGGATACATGGCAGATGCAGTTTAATGTAGATAAGTGTGAGGTTATTCACTTTGGAAGTAAGAATAGAAAGGCAGTTTATTATTTGAATGGTGTCAAGTTAGGAAGAGGGGATGTTCAACGAGATCTGGGTGTCCTAGTGCATCAGTCACTGAAACGAAGCATGCAGGTACAGCAGGCAGTGAAGAAAGCCAATGGAATGTTGGCCTTCGTAACAAGAGGAGTTGAGTATAGGAGCAAAGAGGTCCTTCTACAGTTGTACCGGGCCCTGGTGAGACCACACCTGGAGTACTGTGTGCAGTTTTGGTCTCCAAATTTGAGGAAGGATATTCTTGCTATTGAGGGCGTGCAGCGTAGGTTCACTAGGTTAATTCCCGGAATGGCGGGACTGTCGTATGTTGAAAGGCTGGAGCAATTAGGCTTGTATACACTGGAATTTAGAAGGATGAGGGGGGATCTTATTGAAACATATAAGATAATTAGGGGATTGGACACATTAGAGGCAGGAAACATGTTCCCAATGTTGGGGGAGTCCAGAACAAGGGGCCACAGTTTAAGAATAAGGGGTAGGCCATTTAGAACGGAGATGAGGAGTCAGAGTGTGGTGAAGGTGTGGAATTCTCTGCCTCAGAAGGCAGTGGAGGCCAGTTCGTTGGATGCTTTCAAGAGAGAGCTGGATAGAGCTCTTAAGGATAGCGGAGTGAGGGGGTATGGGGAGATGGCAGGAACGGGGTACTGATTGAGAGTGATCAGCCATGATCGTATTGAATGGCGGTGCTGGCTCGAAGGGCTGAATGGCCTACTCCTGCACCTATTGTCTATTATCTATTATCTATTAAAATGTCCAAACTGCAGCTCTTTGGTTTTGTGTTGATTGCAGAATGAGGGAAAACTTCTCAAATCTTACAACTCCACTGTTGTGCCACTGTGCCACCCTTATTTTCCCAGTCAGTACAAGCTATGATCGAAGCAGAGTATTTATTTGAAGTGGTAGTGCATGTCGGCACAAACAACGTTGGGAGGAAAGGGATGGATATTCTGCAGCGTGACTTTAGAGAGCTCGGAAGAAGATTGAAAAGCAGGACCTCCAGGGTGGTTATCTCTGGTTTGCTTCCAGTTCCTCATGCTGGTGAGGGCAGGAACAGGGAGATAGGGGATCTGAATGTGTGGCTGAGGAGCTGGTGCAGGGGGCAGGGATTTTGATTCTTAGTCCACTGGGATCTGTTTTGGGGTAAGGGGGAATTATACAAAAGGGACGGGTTTCACCTCAACAGGCGGGGGACCAGCATTCTGGCAGGTAGATTTTCCCTTGCTACACGGGTGGTTTTAAACTAAGTGGGTGTGTGTCAAATGGGATAGACAAGGATGGAGTTGAAGGGAAAGGGAGAATAGGAAAAGTTAAGAAAGTCCCCAGAATTAACAGGACAGAAAGCTCACGAAGGGATAGGAGAGAATGGCCAAGTGTAATAGGAATGGATGTGAAAGGTGAGATGAGCAGTTGAATAAAAGTATTATATATGAATGCGCGAAGTATAAGAAGTAAAGTGGATGAGCTTGAGGCTCAGTTAGAGATTGGTAGATGTAACATTGTGGGGATTACAGAGACGTAGGCTGCAGGAGGATTGGGACTAGGATCCTAGCAGGAATGACGGTGGAACAGCAATGTCAGGAATGTCTGAACATAATCTAGAAGATACACGATCATTTCATTCCAAAGAGGAAGAAAGAATCTAAGGGGAGTAAGAGCAACCGTGGCTGTCAAGGGAAGTTCAGGATAGAATAAAACTAAAAGAAAGGATGTATAACATAGCAAAGAGTAGCAGGAAGCCAGAGGATTGGGTAACTTTCAAAGGACAACTGAAAGTAACAAAACGGGCAATACGGGCTGAAAAGATGAAGTACGAGGGGAAGCTGGCCAAAAATAGAAAGGACAGTAAAAGCTTCTTTAGGTATGTTCAGAGATAAAGATTAGTAAAGGACTGCAAAATGATTTACTTTGTTTAATGTAACAACGGATGATGCTCGAAATACGCTGTAAGTCAGACTGCGCCTATGGGAAGAGAAACTCCATTAACATTCCGTTGAAGAACCTTCATCAAATTCTTGCATTACTTACGTTTTTCTTTAGATTGCTGAACCCAGGCTAATTAGCCTAAAAACTATTAGAATCATGAACATAATGGTGAATCAAAACACCCCAACTTTATTATAATTTTATCTCTGGATAGAAGGAATAGATGATTCTTCGGGTCGAGATCCTTCGTCAGACTCAGTGTTGTAGGAAGGAACTGCAAATGCTGCCTCTCAGCCAGGTCCCAATAGCCCTCTCCTTATTACTGCAACACTCTCACTCACATGCCCCTCGTTCTCATTTAATTCTTTGGCGATATCTGCACTAAGTGATAATTGACAGTAGCTAATTAACTCACCAGTATACCTGCTATTGATTTTCATTCACTTTGCTCAACTCGTTAAAAAAATTAGCCAAAAAAACACGATGGAGAAGAAAAAGAAAAATATTTGGTTATAGCGTCATAATTTTGGGGTGAAGATTCATGAAATTTCATTTTCAATGTAACTTTACTACAACATGGCCACAGCACTGCCAAGGTGCACACGTTAGAGCCTTGCTCAAATCATTGGTAGAACACATCAGAAAATTACAGGGTTGCCATGAGAAAGACAGCAGCTTCCATATTTCTAAATTAAATCTCAAATTTATACTGGCATTTTTCAAAGTGCCAAAGAATTTGATTCTGGCAGTTGGCTACTATTTACTGTTAATAAACCTGTACGTCATTGGAGTGTGGGGGGGAACCGTAGCTCCCAGAGAAAATCCACTCAGGTGACGGGGAGAACGTACAAACTCCGTACAGACAGCACCCGTAGTCAGGATCGAACCTGGATCTCTGGTGCTGTGAGGTAACAATGCCACCGCTGCACCACTGTGCTGCCAAGAGTTTCTCATACAATGTGGTATACTCTGAGTAATAAGTTTCTCAAGGAATATTTTAACTACATGGTAACAGATTAAATGTTTAAATTATTAAAATTCATCACCTCTCTTAACTGAGGAGTTGGCTGCGCCTAACGGCTGCGGTTCTCTGGCAGTCTGTTGTCTTTTTTTCTTTTTTTTTTGTTTGTGTCGGTGTTGGGATGGTTTTTGTTTCTGTTTTTGGCTGTGTATGTGTGGTGGGGGTGTGGGGTGGGGGGGTGGGGGTGTGGGGTGGGGCGGGGGGAAACCTTTCTTTTATTAGGTCTCTTCCCTGGGGCGCAGCTCGCCCGCGGGGCCTTCCATCGCCCGGCGCGGCTCGGCTGCGGGACTTAACATCACCGGCGCGGCTCGGCCGCGGGAGGTTTCAGTGCCCGGCGCGGCTTGGCCGCTGGACTTAACATCGCCCGTTGCGGCCGCGGGACGTTTCAGTGCCCGGCGCGGCTTGGCCGCTGGACTTAACATCGCCAGCGCGGCTCGGCCGCGGGACGTTTCAGTGCCCGGTGCGGCTCGGCCGCGGGACGTTTCAGTGCCCGGTGCGGCTCGGCCGCGGGACATTTCAGTGCCCGGTGCGGCTCGGCCGCGGGACGTTTCAGTGCCCGGCGCGGCTTGGCCGCTGGACTTAACATCGCCAGCGCGGCTCGGCCGCGGGACGTTTCAGTGCCCGGTGCGGCTCGGCCGCTGGACTTAACATCGTCCGGTGCGGCCGCGGGACGTTTCGGTGCCCGGGGCGGCTCGGCCGCGGGGCCTTCCATCCCCTTGCGGGGGCTGTGCGTGTCGTTTGCCTCGGTAGGGGTCGAGCTGCCTGTCCGTGGGTGTGGGGGGAAGAGAGGGGAAGTTTTGTTGCCTCCATCACAGTGAGGGGGTGTTTGGAGTCACTGTGATGGATGTTTGTGTTGGGGTCGGGTGTCCTGTGTTCTTTTCTTTTTTGCTGTGTCTTGTGACTGCTGAAATTTCGTTCGGTATTTATACCGAATGACAATAAAGTGTTGTTATACTGTTATACTGTTATACTGTTATACATACAAATCCAGGTACCAATGACATTAAAACTTGACCTTCAGATAGCCATGAGAAACAATAATTCTTAAGAACATGCTCTTAAGAAGTTCATTGATATTCTACTTTAAACAGGGTAAAGTATTGATAAAACAATGGACAGCATTTTCATACTTTGTATCAAGAACATTTGCTAAAGTCAACTAAACATTTTTCAAATTGACTTTTTGCTTTGGTATAGCGTGGAAAACGTGATTTTCATTGAGAATCAGTTCTTCCTTTTCACTGGCTTCAAGGTACAAGATGTTGCAAAGAGTTTGATGAACTGTTAAATTGTTTCTTCCCCCTCTCTTCCTGGGCACTCATGTGATTTACCGATTTCTCCAGACAGCTAATTTGTTCCCAAACCTTCATCTTATTACTCTGGGAGTTTGTCCTTTGAGTCTTGAGAAACATGTTTCACTTTTACTGACTGCCAACACATCTGATCCAACAGCTGGGGTTCACCAAGTTCATCAGGGAAAGTTAACAACAAGCCATTGTACATTCTTCGCAATAATTTCATGTCAGTCGTTGTCAGATTTGCATTTAGAAATTAGGCTGAGATTTCCCAAACCTCTTCCAAAGATAATGATGTTGAGATTAATGGATGGATCCGTAGATGGGCAAGTTAACTCCATTGCCCCTTGGTTTTATCTGTACATAAAATAAAGTTAAACTTTAATATTACATGTGCCCTTTCCCTGTCATCAGCTTCAAATTAGCTAGTCAAGAGTGTTTAATTGTCTTATGAACCGACAACAGAACCGTTACATTATTTTGTGCTCCAGCTATTAAAGCCAATTAAATAAATCTCTAGGAAAAAAACTGCAGATGCTGGCTAAAATCGAAGGTAAACACAAAATGCTGGAGTAACTCAGTGGGTCAGGCAGCAGCTCGGGAGAGAAGGAATGGGTGACATTTCGGGTCGAGACCCTTCTTCAGATAAATAAATTTCTAATCAGTAACACTAGATAAACCAGACAATAATAGTACAAAACTAGTCCATAGTGCAACCAAACAAAGTACACGGTAAATCATAATGGTTACCGTGGTAGTGTTCAAGAGCTTGATGGTTACTGGGAAGAAGCTGATCGTGAACCTGGAGCTCATGGTTTTCGGGCTCCCACACCACAAATGCTTGAACATTTCCAGGGCATCCAATGGGTGGGATCCTATTTCTTCCCAGCTGTTATCAGACAAATGAACCATCCTATAAACTAGAGAGCCGTTCTGAGCTGCAATCTACCTCAATGGAGACCCTCGGACTATCTTTAATTGGAATTTACTAGATTTCATCTTGCACTAAACATTATTCCCAATATCCTGTATCTGTACACTGTGGATGGGTTGATTGTAATCATGTACAATAGTCTTTCCACTGACTGAATAGCGCGCAACAAAAAGAATTTCACTGTACCTCGGAATATGTGACATTAAACAATAAACTAAACTAACTTGATGACAACTGTGTACCATTTGAACACAGAATATTAATAGGGGATTTTCCTACAGAATATTAATAATTGTTCAAAATGCAAGGAGATGCCACCACCAGACACAACAAACCAGAGAGCTAATCCTTTATGCTGCACATTGAGATACCTTTACTTCAGGGCTATTATCAGCTAATTGCAGTTTGGAATGAAATAATCAAATAGACAATAGACAATAGACAATAGGTGCAGGAGTAGGCCATTCGGCCCTTCGATATCCATATATCCATGCATACAAATTATTCTTCATAAATCTACAAAAGTTGGTGTTATGCCCAGAGGAAATTATGTTTAGTGCAGTTGAGTCACAGTTGAGTCACAGCTAGGGTTGTCAACTGTCCCGTATTAGCCGGGACATCCCGTACTTTGAGCTAAATTTGTTTGTCCCGTACGGGACTGCCCTTGTCCCGTATTCGGCCCAGGGCCCTGACACTGTAGGCCCCGACATTGCAGGCCCCGACACTGTAGGTAGGGGGGTGCTGTAGGCCTGGGGACTGCTGTAGGCCCGGACAGTGTAGGCTAACGGAGTCTGTTCAGGGAGCGAGGCCGAGTGTGTTCACCTAACGGAGGCTGTGTAGCAACCTGCCTCCTGGCCTGGACGGCTGCCTTTGGTGGAGCTGGAACACGTGGCCGCTGGCTGGGTGAGGTCACGTGGGGCGGGGGCGGTGACATCACGTCCCGTATTTGGGAGTTTGAAAGTTGGCAACCCTAGTCTGTGGAGGGATTAGTACGGGTGTCAGGGGTTATGGGGAGAAGGAAGGAGAATGGGATGAGGAGGGAGAGCTAGATCAGCCATGATTGAATGATGGAGAAGACTTGATGGGCCAAATGGCCTAATTCTGCTCCTATCACATCAAAAGAATCTACAAATCAAAGACCCACATCACTCTGGCCATGTTCTCATCTTGCTGTTACGATTGTGAAGAAGGTACTGGAGTCTGAGAACCATTACCAACAGCTTCAAGAACAGCTTCTACCCATCAACTCTAAGGCTCTGTAACTGCAACTCTAACTCAGCACAAAAGAGTTTGTTTCAGTTTGCGTTATATATCTTGGCTTGCACTATTATGGTCTGGTTTACCTAGTATAACTGGTCATTTATTGCATGTTTATTTATTGTGTTGCTGCATTTAATGTGCCTGCAAAGCTGAAACTAGTAAAGTTTTCATTGTTCCAGTCCCAGTGCATTTGACAAGTAAGCACTTGACATTGTTTTCTCCCCCACTAACTCATGTCTTAAATTTCAGCTAAAACCATTTGCACTGAAAGATTAATGTACTTTCAACTGGATCAATTTTTCTTTAGATTATAACTAAGGACAAGTCCAGAAAACAATAATCAAATCCTTCTTGCATCATGCTTTATGAACTAATAACCCTGTTACAAATGGAGATTGGAATTAATGAGTGCAGAGCCCTTGATTGTCGGGCTCCATGTCGGGCCAGTTGCATTTGGAAATGAGGTTCCATGTCTCAACTGGCTCCATACCTAGTCAGATCATACATTAAGTTCGATCCCTTGTTTAACACAGTTTCCACATCTACTTAGGTCCCACGTTTAGTCTCCCCATATCTAGTTTGGTGCCAGACCTAGTGGGCTTTCAGCTGTCGAGTAAGGCTCCATATCCATTCAGATCCCATCTCTCATTAGCTGTAACATCTTTTCAAAATGTATAAACCACATTTTCTAAATGGTGAACTCTGAGATACAAAGGACTCCAGGCTTCTTAGTGCGTGATTCACATGAGTTCAATATGCAGGTCCAGCAAGTAATTAGGAAAGCTAACAAAGTTATGTTTATTGCCAGTAATGTTGCATGCAAAGGTTGTGAGGTAATGTTCCAGTTTTATGGGGGATGCTGTACACTATTGGGTAGTTTTCATTAAAGAAGGATGTTAAAGTACTGGAATCAGTTTAGAGGTGGATTACTAAACTAATCCCAAACCAACAAAAAATGCCAGGGACTGTCAACATGTCAGCCATCTGTGGAAAGAGAGGCAGACTTAATGTTCCAGATCAAAGAAAATTAGTCAGACTAATGAGGCATAATTGTCAGCAGATGCAGGAATCTGGATCAAAAAAAGCAAACTGTGGGTCACACAGCAACTGTAGAGGGAAATGGAAATCAATATTTTGGGTTGAGACCCTTCATCTGGACTGCAATTTTTGGAGCAAGAGTTGAGAAGTGATGCAGAGTAGGCTTGGAACACAGGCTGGTCCATACAGCCAACGAGAAGGCAGGAGTAGCTGGGGACCATGCCAATGCCCATGGGAAAGCCGTTGATGTATAGAAAATGGAATGAGTCAAATAAGTTGTTCAAAGTAAGCAGAAATGAAGGGTCTCAACCCAAAATATCTGCTGTTCATTTTCCTTATTGCCTGACATGTTGACTTCCTCCAGCGTTAGTTTTCTGCATCTGTTGGACTAATACCAGGATTCGGCAGATTGCCCCATCAGGAAAGGCTGGACAGGCTCAGCTTCCATCTAGAATTCAAATCAATGAATTCAGATAATTGAATTCGTGTGAATAAATTCAGGTCAATTAATTCAGATCAATGAATTCAGATCATTGAAACTGTAAAATCCTGAATGTACTTGACCAGAGGATGTGGAGATGATGTTTCCTCATGAGAACATCTAGAATTGGAGCTCAGTGTTTAAAAATAAAGAGTTGTCCATTTAACATCGCGATAAGGCAAAATATTTTCTCTCAGAGGGTTGGGAGTCTTTAGAACTTTCTGAGTGGTCAAAGCAGAATCTTGGAACTTTTTCAAGTCAGCAAGAGATAGATTCTTAATAGGCAAGGGTGAAAGGTTAAAGTGGCTGGACAAAAAGTTGATGTTGAGGTTACAATCAGATTAGCTATGCTCTTATTAAATGGGGGTTAAGTGACCTATTTCTGTTCCCAATTCATATGTCCACATGTGTTCCTTTATGTTCACTCAGGTTTCCTTTCCAATTAGGTTCTTGTTTGGGCAGCTAACCATTGTCTTGCATGTTTCACTTATCACAGGCTAAAGTATGTCACGAAGGAACAAGGTGGATTCAGGGTTACACGGGGTGTTTAGTTTGATTTACTTCTGAAAAACAGATAGACTTAGCATCTTGCAATAAAGTAGATTCAATAATCAAGCAGATTATAAAGAAGTGACCTTGATCAATTGAATCAATAAACATGTAGTTGGATAAAATAAAAGGTTACGCGTGATCTTATTGCATGGAAGAATAGCACAAGGTGCCAAATGGCCTACTCTTGCTTCTATTTCCTACGAAAGCCATCTTCACAATAATAAACTAAGCTAAACTAAAGACTTTTCATCAGAGCGTTGACGCTACCGATGAAGAGTCTTCAACCTAAAATTTAAGCTCTCTTTTCTTCCCACATATGTGGCCTAACCCGCTGAGTATGTTCAGCTAATCATGCAGGTTGTTCCCGTATCCGATTGAAATGTCACTGTTTGCCCTTCCACTTTAGTGTGGCCACAGGTGACAGAGATTGTTTCCACAGTTATCACTTCCTTTGGCATCAGGGACAGTATTTGCAACTAGTAGCCTGAATCTAACTTTGTCCCTTTACTTGTACAGACCGTCTTGTCAACTCTGAACATTTGATGTCCTCTTTATCTGTGTCAATCATTTTCTCGTGATCGCCACCCTTCCACACACACTCCCTTCATTTCCTGCATTCCTTTATTTTTTTCTGCAACATAAAACATCTATGTTTTCTAGCTTTTAGTAATGAAAGGTCATTGGCCTTAAACATGCCTTATCTCTTTTTTTTACTCTCTGTGGATGCAGCCTGATGTATTTCCAATATTTCTGTTTTATAGTTTACAGCTGTTTTGTAATTATTTTGTTTTTTGGGCCAGGCATCTTTATTTGTTCCACCATGCATTATCTTAATTGCCACACAACTCACTATCCCTCGCATATATATACCCACTGTTATCTGAATGGGGAGAAATCATGCCTATCAGTCATATTTGTATAAATTGCTTTATTTTATTACACCCACCTTTTGGCACAAGTTATAAGCATCGTTCCCTCGCTAAGATACTGAAAAATAGTCAGAGATTCAAATGAACAACAAAGACACTTTATCAAACAAAAAGGAGGTGAATCTGTGGAATTCATTGCCACAGAAGGCTGTGGAGGCCGTCAATGGATATTTTTAAGGCAGAGATTGATTAGTACAAGTGTCAGGGTTAAGGGGAGAAGGCAGGAGAGTGGGGATAAGGGTGCAAGCCTCTCCTGTGGGCAACCCTCCCACAACGATCCATGGACCCATTGCCAGCCGGGGAGTGTCCCCCAAGGCGGTGGGTGGGCGAGGGGGGAGAGGAAAGGGGAGAGGGAGCCACTTACCTCGCGTTGGCCAGAGCGAGCCGTGGACCCGTTGGATGGAAACTTCTCCCGCAGCGGCAGCTCGGCGGCGAAGGCCATCTTGTTTGACCCTCTACCGCCGTGCTGCACCACGGGAGGAAAGTCAGGCGCGGGGCACACCGGGACGGGCGCCAGTCCTCTGGGCCGGGGGGGGGGGGGGCGGGAGGAGTGCATTTATTAAAGTTTATTAAATTAATTGTTTTAAAATTTACCAAAACTTGATCAATTGAGACCGCAGCCGAATGGTGAGAAGGGTAGGCGTAAAATTGTTGCGCTATCGTGTACCGGTTTGGCTGTATTTCGGGCACATACAGATATGCAAAATATATACGTATGAATATATATATATGATGAGAGTTTTTGTAATATAGAGATAGATACAGCAGATCCATCATAAAGCACAATAAAAGTCACAGGAATAAAAGTAGAAATCAGGCTGAACTAAATTTATGACGATCTTAGAACAAGGAAAGTCCATTAAGCCAAACGGTTTCTCTTTTCTTATCGATCGGCACTAATTACTTACCTTGTCACTCGGTCCTGCAGTGCATCATACAAAGCGACACTTCCACTCCTAATAATGAACACACATTGTTGCTCAACAGTCCATGCGGACTGGCAATTATAATTTTGTACTGAGATCATCGCAATGTATTTGCTAACCTGGTTTTTATCTTGCAGATGCAGGAACAGTGTGCTTATTAATACGTGAAATCAACATGCGGGTTTCTAGTTATAATATACCAATGAAGATGATGTCCTCTATCAGAGCCAACTCTAGGAAATATTTAGAATAAGAATATTTATCTAATATTCTGAAGGGCAGATCCAATCATTGTCATGTACATCAGGGTACAATGAAATTCCTTGTTTGCATGAATCACGTGAAAGAGGTTAGACACAAAATGCTGGAGTGAATCAGCGGGTCAGGCAGCATCTCTGGAGAAAAGGAATAGGTGATGTTTCAGGTCCAGACCCTTCTTTAGACAGAGTCAGGGGAAAGGGAAACTAGAGGTATGAAAAAATTCTAAACAAATCAGAGCCGGCATTGATAACCAAGGAAAGGTGGAGCCCACAATGGTCCATTGTTATCTGTGGAAGAGGTGTTAACAAAGGGATATATGGATCGAACAATGGAACTGGCAGGACGACTTGGTGCTGGAGGAGTGGAGAGAGAGGGAATGCAGAGCTTACTTGAAATTAGAGGAATTCTCTGCCACAGAAGGCAATGGAGGTCAATGCACTGGATGTTTTCAAGAGAGAGTTAGATTTAGCTCAGGGCAAAAGGAATCAAGAGATATGGGGAAAAAGCAGGAACGGGGTACTGATTTTAGATGACCAGCCATGATCATATTGAATGGTGGTGCTGGCTCGAAGGGCCGAATGGCCTACTCCTGCACCTATTTTCTATGTTTCTATGTTGATTTGATATGACAAACATTTGATGGCAACATATTTCTTATGCCTTTATAACAACCATTCAGATTTTTCTGATGTGACACTGACAATTCCAAACAGACAAACATCTCCCCCTCTCAAATATTTAGTAAGTTTCAAACGATGAAAGTAAATCAAAATGAGCTATCTTCTGACAGTTTCGGAATGCTCAAAAATGGACAAAACAGTGAAAACTACAAATATTATGAAGAACAGAAAATGACTGGAATTTGCTGCAGATCATCACAACTGGAGAGAAAGAGAGGCAGAGAGAGACAGAGATGGGGAGATTATGTAAGCTCTTCAGGAACTGATCTGTTAGTTGTGGAAAATGTAAGACAAAGGGCACACTTTAGACTAGTAGAGATTGAAAAAAGTGATGAAAGAAAGAACAAAATGGAAAATTTATGAAAACATGGAATATTGAATAATAAATGATATGACACTAAAATGAGACCAATGATGAAGCTTTGGGTCTAGCTTAGCTGTAAATGCTAACATCCTTTGTACTAACAACCATGCTGACATTTAAGACTAGAGGTCTTCAAGGTGAGAGGGGCAACATTTTAAGGGGATGGGCGAGGCAAGATTTTTCTGCAGAGGGATGGTGGTGGAGCAATATGGTAGTGGCATTTAAGAGGCTTATAGACAAGCACATGGATATGCAGGGAATGGAGAGATTGGGATCATATGAAGGCAGAGGAGATTAGTTTAACTTGGAGTTTGGACATTGTGGACCTAAGGGCCTGTTCCAGTCTATGGTCATGCTTTCAGTCTAAAGATACTGATATTGAATTGTCCAGCCCCTGGGATCCCAGTTTGTGCATGATTGATCTCAGCTAAATCATCAATTGAAACATTACTTTTGATCCTAATTTGCTTAAAAAGATGAAGGAAGTCCAGTACTCATAATCCTTTCCACCAACAGAGAAACTGCTGGAGAAAGTGTGGTGGACCAAACACTGAGAAAGTTAAGTCGAATTGATTGCCATTGCACGTCTGGTGAGGTACAGATACAAAGAAAAGCTTGTTTGTAGCAGCATAACAGGCACTCAGAAAATAAATTACACATAATTTATTCAAGACGGTGAAAAGATAAAGATTATGCAAAACAAAGCATTAGTATAACAACACATTTAGAAAGAAGTCTGTAGTGGTGTTGCAGACGGACTGCACTGTTCCATGGCTCAGGTGGGATGAAGGTTGTACAGGTCGATTCAAGAACCTAATGGTTATAAGAAAGTGTAGAAACAAGGAACTGTACTTGCTGTTTTACAAAAAAAGGCACAAAATGCTGGAGTGTCTCAGTGGGTCAGGCAGGATCTCTGGAGAACATGGATATGTGACATGGATAGGTGACCATTCTTCAGAAAAAGGTTCCAAACCTGAACCATCACCTATCCATGTTCTCCAGAGATGCTGCCTAACCCACTGAGTCACACCAGCACTTTGTGTCTTCTTCAGTTGTAGGAAAGTAACTGTTTCTGAACCTGTGGTATGGAACTCCAAGCTTCTGAACCTCCTGCCCGATGGTAGCAGTGAGAAGAGGGCAGGGAAATGGTTGTCTTCACTTGAGATAACAACTATGTTGATGTGGCTCATTTATGAAGAACTGTCAACTGACTTGAAATCTAGGCGGTACATTAGTCAAGGGCACATCTTCTGAAATAATGGATGTTTAAGTTGAAGTGTAAAGGACGAACAGAGAAAACAAACACGAGGGTCAATAATAGAATGGAGATCATGAGACATTGAACAATATGTTGGTGATGATGACAGATGAAGAAAGGAAGCTTCGGCCAGGGAGAAAAATGTGGAAGATGAAACTAGAATTAAATCTGAGGTGAAGTTGGCTGATTCTACTTTAACAGAGTAAGAGTATTAATTTATCAAGTGGACCAGAGAAAAGTTTCAAGGAAGTGCTCAAAACTTCCTTTTGGAACTGCAACATCCCCACTGACTGCAACAAATCTCTGATCCTTGATCTCTCAAAGTGGAGAAGGGGCATCCAGGATAGTATTGAGAATCAGTGGCAGAGGGAGGTAGCTAACAAATCACCCACCCACCCTTAATCCATCAGGAACCTCCTGCCTCGTTTGTGGAAGAGTCTGCAGTTGCCACATTGGCCTCATTACCATCTCAAAACCAGAGTGGGAACAAATTACCCTCGAGGGGCCATAAAAAAAACAAAGAAAAGTATTGATTTTATGGCTAATGGACTGCAGCATATTTTTCATTTTAATCGGCTGTCTGGAATCATTTGTAGAAGTTTGTCAGGATGAATAAGGAGCAGTGACCAGGGATAAATATATTCTTGATTCCACACTCCAGGGCTAATCAGGTCTGATCACAGTGGCTTTGACTCCAATCATAAATCTGTCCTTAAACCTAGAAACATTTACAGTGGTTGTAAATTACTGTTCTGTGGCGCGTCGATAGAGGCCCGAAATAAAGGCAAGGAGCCAGGTATTTCGGGGGCGTTATGTTTTATTATACCTCCGTTATCAGACGGGTCAAGTCTGCCGGAATGGCTTTGCGCCCAAAACCTTGTCCTTATATAAATGGTACCGGACCGCCCCCCTGGACTGGTCCATTCCCGTGCCGAGGGGTCGGTAGTATTATGGCCCGACCCTTGGGAGCCGCCACAGGACCCCCCCCCCCCAGAACCGGAGGCACGAAACGCACTGGTGGTCGCACAACCCGACCGGACCGCGTACGGTAATCGGTCGACAGAGGGGCCGGCGGAGGCACATTTGGAGGGACAGGTGGTGGGTCCCGGAAGGGTGGGCGACCTCGTGGCCGAGGCTGGGCAACCCGCACCGGTTGGTCGATGTCTAAGTGGGCCGGCTTCAGGCGGTCAATTGACACGGCCTCCGGCCGGCCCCCCATGTCCAAGACAAAGGTTGTCTGTCCGTGCTCCAGCACCCGGTACGGGCCCTCATACGGCCTTCCGTCACGGCGCGGGAACACAAAGGCGCAGTCCCGGAGGGCCGATGGCACATAAGGGCGGAATGTCCCATGGCGGGACGTCGGCACGGGTGCGAGCTTGCCAACTCGCTCTCGGAGGCGCTGTAGGGTGGATGAGGGTGGTTCCTCTCGCCCCGGCAACGAGGGCACGAACTCCCCGGGCACCGTGAGCGGGGACCCGTAGACGAGCTCCGCTGAGGATGAAGCCAGGTCTTCCTTGGGCGCAGTCCGGATGCCCAGCAAGACCCATGGTAGCTCGTCCATCCAGTCGGGGCCGGCGAGTCGCGCCTTCATCGCTGTCTTCAGCTGCCGGTGGAACCTCTCCACCAGGCCGTTTGCCTGCGGGTGATAGGCCGTGGTGTGGTGCAGCCGCACGCCCAACAGGTGGGCCATGGCCGACCACAGCTCGGAGGTGAACTGTGGCCCCCGGTCCGATGAGATGACCACCGGCACCCCAAAGCGAGCAATCCAGTGCGCGGCCAACGCACGAGCGCATGTGGCTGTAGATGTATCGGCCAGTGGTATGGCCTCCGGCCACCGCGTGAAGTGGTCCACCACCGTGAGGAGGTGGGTGATGCCCCGGGACGGCGGGAGCGGGCCCACAATGTCCACGTGCAGGTGGTCGAAACGTTGGCAGGGTAGACCGATCCCTTGGAGTGGCGCCCGGACGTGGCGTTGAATTTTTGCCGTCTGGCACGGAATGCAGGTGCGGGCCCAGTGGCCAACCTGCTTGCGCAGACCGTGCCACATGAACCGCGCAGCTGCCAGTGCGGTCGTCGCCCAGATGGATGGGTGAGCCAGCCCGTGGACCACATCGAACACCCTCCTGCACCACGCGGCCGGGACGATGGGGCACGGCTGACCTGCCGACACATCGCATAGTATCGTCGCTGCTCCGGTGCCGAGGGGAACATCCTCAAGGCGGAGGCCAGAGATGGCAGTCCGGTAGGCGGGCATCTCCCCATCCATTAGCTGGGCCTCCGCCAGGGCAGAATAATCAATGCCGGGTGCCACTTCTAAAACGGCATTGATGGAGGGGCGAGACGACACGTCGGCCACCCGGTTTTCCTTCCCCTCGATAAAGCGGATGGAGGTGGTGAATTCCGATATGTACGCCAACTGGCGCTGCTGTCAGGCGGACCATGGGTCGGAGACCTTTGCCAGGGCGAAAGTGAGCGGCTTGTGGTCCGTGTATGCGGTGAACGGGCGGCCCTCCAGAAAATAGCGGAAGTGACGAACGGCCAGGTACAGGGCGAGGAGCTCGCGGTCGAAAGCGCTGTACTTCCTCTGGGCGTTGTCGAGGTGCCGGCTGAAGAAGGCCAGGGGGTGCCAACCCCCGTCTGTGAGTTGCTCCAGTACGGCACCAACCGCCAACTCTGAGGCGTCCACCGTAAGGGCTGTCGGGGCATCCTCCCGTGGGTGAACAAGCAGCACAGCCCGAGCCAGGGCCTCCTTCGCGCCGTCTAAGGCTGTTACCGCCTCGTCGGTCCACACGACGTTCTTACGCTTGCCCGCCAGCAGCTCGTATAGTGGCCGCATGATGTGGGCCGCGGATGGCAGGAACCGGTGATAAAAGGCCACCATGCCGACGAACTCCTGCAGGCCACGCACCGAGGACGGACGGGGAAACCGGCAGATGGCGTCTACTTTGTCCGGCAGGGGAACCGCGCCTTGTGAAGACACACGGTGGCCGAGAAAGTCAATTGTGGCCACGCCAAAGCGGCTCTTGGCGAGGTTTATAGCCAACCCGTGCTCGCTGAGCCGCTAAAAGAGCTGCCGGAGGTGGGCACAGTGCTCCTGCCGCGAGCGGCTGGCTACCAACATGTCGTCGAGGTAGACGAACAGGAAATCCAGCCCGCAACACACGCCGTTCATTCAGCGCTGAAATGACTGCGCGGCATCCGTACGAACTCGTAGAGTCCGAACGGCGTGATGATTGCCGTCTTGGGCACATCTTCCTGGTGGACCGGGATCTGGTTGTAGCCTCGCACCAGATCCACCTTCGAGAATATCGTGGCCCCGGCCAAATGGGTGTTGAAGTCCTGGATGTGGGGCACGGGGTATCGGTCCTCGGCGGTAGCGACGTTCAGCCGCCGATAATCCCCGCAAGGTCTCCAGCCCCCGTTTGCCTTGGGGACCATGTGGAGTAGGGATGCCCATGGGCTGTTGGAAGGGCGGACGATCCCCAAAGACTCCATCGTGCGGAACTCCTGTCGTGCCAGGCGTAGCTTTTCAGGCGGCAGTCGGCGTGCTCGTGCGTGGAGGGGTGAGCCGGTAGTTACTATGTAATGGAACACCCCGTGCTTGGGGGTCGACGACCGGAATTGCGGGCCCCCGCCTCCCAGAACGAATGTCCAGCAGCGAAGGGGGCAGGACGCTCAGCTCCGCCCCGGTATCAACGAGGAAGCGGCCCCCGGAGCGCCGATCCCAGGCGAAGAGACGGTGAATCTGGCCGGCCGCCACGGGGACTATTGGCAGCCGGCCCCAGCGTTTCCCGGGAACGTGCACGGCTGGCGGCATTGTCGGGCTGCAGCACCCCAGCGCTGGTGGTAATAACACCAGTGCCTCCTGCTGGTGCTGGCTGGAGCCTGCTGGTGTGGATCTGCAGGTGCATGTGCGGGTGCAGGACCCGCAATAGCCACCGGGGGCGATCTCGCAGGCCTCCGGGGCGTAGCTGTCACTCCTTCCACAGCTCCCCCGCCCGACCGGAGAAAATCGGGTGCTTCTCGAGTGACGTTTAGCACGCTGACTTCATCACGGCGCGCCGCCCACAGCGCGTCCGCGCGCCTGCCGAGGGCCCGGGTGTCTGCAAAGGAGGCATCGGTGAGCTGCAGGCGAATGTCGGCCGGTAGCAGGTGCAGGTAAGTATACTCAAACATCAGGCAAGGTCTGTGCCCGTCGAGCAACGCGACCATCTCCTTCAGGAGGCTAGATGGGCGCTGGTCACTGGTCGGCCTGCGAGCCGGACGGACGGTCGGCTATCCATTGTTTGTCCATCCTAGTATGAATGGACCGTCGAGGTCACCAATGTGGCGCGTCGATAGAGGCCCGAAATAAAGGCAAGGAGCCAGGTATTTCGGGGGCGTTATGTTTTATTATACCTCGATTATCAGACGGGTCGAGTCTGCCGGAATGGCTTCGCGCCCAAAACCTTGTCCTTATATACATGGTACCGGACCGCCCCCCCTGGACTGGTCCATTCCCATGCCGAGGGGTCGGTAGTAGTATGGCCCGACCCTTGGGAGCCGCCACAGTTCACTATTTACAACCTATTCCAAAATCACTGTTCACAGTCTTCTGCACAATAGGAAGGGTTTGATGAACAAGCCTCACTAACCGGAGATGAACAATCACTACATTTCAACTTGGATCTAAACAACCTTTGTATTTTGAGGGAGGAGAGCGGTGATCTGCATATTCTGAATACGAATCAATAACGTCAAAGTTCAGGAATTTGCAAACCCCATTTGAGGGAGTTCTGTAGAGAAAACCCTGCTGTGAATGAAAAGGTGCAGCCAGCTTCTTGGAATGGTATCCATTGGTGAAGAATAAGGATGCATGGGACAGGTGGAGGCGGCTGGGATCAAGTGTATCCCTGGAAGAGTTTCAGGAACTAAGGAACAAAGTAAAAAAGGAAATCAGAAGGGCAAAAAGGGGCCAGGAGATAGCTCTGGCAGATAGCATTAAGGGCAAGCCCAAGAGATTTTACCAGTACAAATAAGGGGGAAAAGGGTAACTAGAGAGACGGTTCAACAGTTCAACCATCCTTTCTTGTCACGTGCGCCACTTAAGGTACATGTGAAATTTGATTTACCATACAGACATACCAAAAAAAAGCAACAAGACACACAACTACATAAAAGATAACATAAACATCCACCACAGCGGATTCCCCACATTCCTCACTATGATGGAAGGCAATAAAGTCCAATCTTCATCCCTATTTATTCTCCCACGCTCAGGGCAGTCGAACCACCCGCAGCTGGCAATCGAACCCCGCGAGTCAGGGCAATCAGGGCAGTCGAATCTCCTGCGGTTGGAGCTCCCAAAGCCAGTCCCTAACCAAGCGACCACAAGCTCCACGAGGTTAGTCCACAGGCTCCCACGCTTGGAGCACCGAGGTCGATCCCCGACAGAGAATGGAACCCTTCAGGAATCAAAGCAGTCAAGTCTGTGTGGAGCCACAGGAGACGAGCAAGGTCCTCAATGAGTATTTCTCCTCTGTATTTACTGAGGAGAAAGACTGGAGGACAGAGAAACTTGGGACAGCCGAGTGTCTTGAGAGCAGTCAGTTAAGATCGGAGAGGTTCTGGAGGTACTATCATGTATGAAGGTAGACAAATCTCCAGGGCCTGATCAGATATATCTGAGGACATTGGGGAAACCAGAGAGGAAATTGCAGGAGCCCTGGTTGAAATTTACGAGTCATCCTTAAATACATGAAAAGTTGCCGGAAGACTGGAGGGTGGAAAATGTTGTGCTTCTATTCAAGACGGGCTGCAGGGAAAATACTGGGAACTGTCGGCCAGTGAGCTTAGCATCTGTAGTTGGAAAGTTACCAGAGAGTATTCTGAGCAATAGGATATACAGGCATTTAGACTAACAAGGGCTGATTAGGGATAGTCAGCATGGGTTTGTACGTGGGACATCAGAGTAGTGTAGCTGGGACATGTTGGCCAGTGTGGGCAAGTTGGGCCGAAGGGCCTGTTTCCACGGTGTATCACTATAATTCTATGACTCTATGATACAATCCCAGATAATGCTCTGTGAAGCACTTTAGATACTTTTATAATATTATGCATTTCCAAATATACACGTTGCTGTCGACTTGATTGCTGTAGCATTAAGAGTAATTAATTGTCACATGCACCGACAATGGAACGATAAAATTCTTACTTGCTGCGGCTTAGGATTTTCATATTATCTAGCCCCCTGGTTGCTGCCTCAAGAGCTCTTCCATGCAGTTCGTAGTTATCTAGGGGGCTGAGAAGACAAAATCCAATGTTATTGTTGTAGGAGCTTTCGCTAATTGCTGAAGAACCTCATTGCCAGTTTATGCTTTGAACCATTACATTTCCCAATTGTAACCTGACTTCATGCTCCATCTGATTAGCGTTGCAAAGAACTATCGTGTGTCATTTGCATTGCTCTCCCAGCTGACTCGAGGCTCAGTTGTGATTTTACTGAAGAGAAGAGCATACCCAATGATCAATCCCTTATGGCGAGTCTGGAGGCTCGTTCTTTGTTGAAGAAGTTTATTGCGACAGCAATATTCGATCACAAAGTTTACTTAACGAGATTACAGACAACTATTAAAACTAACTGTTCACTTCGAAGACGTCTCCCAACTGACTCTTTTGCGCGCCAAAACCGCACGTGACGACGCTGTCCAATCAGCGGTCTCACTCCCTGGACCAATCCTTACGGTCGCACCCACATGTGACCTTGCTGGCCAATCTGAGGGTTCGACACCTAGGACCACTCTCTATGGTCGCTACATGACCCCCCCCCCAGAACCCGAGGTACGGAACCTAGCAGGGAGCCGGATTTCGCGACCAAAACGAGTAAGGAAAGGGGCAGCCGGAACCACAGGAGCGGGGGGTCCTGGACCGGGTGGAACTACAGGAGTGGGGGGTCCCGGACCAGGTGGAACTGCAGGACGGCCTCGCCGAGGCGGTTGGCCGACCAGGACAGGGCTGTCCGGATCCAAGTGCGCAGGTTTGAGCCTGGACACCGAGACGAGCTCACTCCTGCCGCCCACGTCTAAGGTGAAGGTGACCGTCCCTTTACGCAAAACCCGGAACGGCCCTTCATAGACCCTCTGCAACGGGGAACGATGGGCATCCCTACGCAGAAATACAAACTCACAGTCCTTCAATGCAGGCGGTTCATGCACCATGAGACACCCATGACGTGAAGTTGGAACCGGAGCCAGGGAACCCACGCGTGCCCGGAGAGATGCTAAAACTGACGGAACTGGAGGCAGCTGACCAGAGGACTCCGGAAGCAAATCCCCGGGCACTCGAAGTGGCGAGCCATATACTAGTTCCGCGGACGAAGCACCGATATCCTGCTTAGGAGCGATCCGGATGCCCAAAAGGACCGTGAGCAGATGGGTGTAGCCCCGGGAGGAAGGCAAAGGTCCGACTAAATCCACGTGAATATGGAAAAAACGGACTGCTGGGACCGCAAACTCTTGTACCGGGGGCTGGACATGGCGTTGGACTTTAGAGGTCTGGCAGGGAATGCAGGAACGGGCCCAAGCAGCTACCTGCTTTCGCAGGCCATGCCACACAAACCAAGCGGCTACTAAGGCAGAGGTGGAGCGGATGGACGGGTGCGCCAGTGAATGGCATCAAACACCCGGCGTTGAAGGGAGGGCGGCACCACCAGCCTGGGACGGGGAAGGGAAACATCACACCAGACTTTTGTACCCGCAGGCCACCTGAGCCAACTTCAACCCTGAAGTGGCGGACTGGTATACCGAGGCGGTGTCTGCCAGGAGCTGTGCCTCCGCAAGCTCCTGGAGATCCACCTCGCAGCCCACCGCTAAAATGGGGGAAACAGCTGGCCGAGACAGGGCGTGAGCAACGGCATTAAGCTTACCCGCGACATGACGGACATCGGTGGTAAACTCAGAGATGGCAGTCAGGTGCCGCTGCTGGCGGGCCGACCATGGGTCGGACAATTTGGAAAAAGCAAAAGTTAACGGTTTATGGTCCGTAAAGGCCACAAACGGGGGGCCTTCTAGGAAATACCGAAAGTGACGGACAGCTAAATAGAGAGCCAGAAGCTCTCGGTCAAAGGCGCTATATTTCAGCTCAGCCGAACTCAGTTGCCGGCTGAAAAACGCCAAGGGCTGCCAAAGGCCACCCACCTGCTGTTCCAAAACCCCTCCCACCGCCACGTCAGACGCATCAACCGTCAGGGCCGTGGGGGCGGAGACACTCGGGTGGACCAGCATGGTGGCGTCTGCCAGAGCCGCTTTAGCTGCCTCAAAGGCCGACTCCGCGGCCGAGGACCATACCAACTCTAGAGGTTTACCCGCGAGGCACTGGAAGAGCGGGCGCATGACCCGCGCTGCTGCCGGGACGAACCTATGGTAGAAGTTCACCATGCCCACGAACTCTTGCAGACCCTTCACTATGGTGGGCCGCGGGAATGCATGGATAGCCTCCACCTTCTTGGGCAAAGGGGTGGCGCCGGCAGGGGTGATTCTGTGCCCTAAGAAATCAATAGAATGGAGGCCAAATTGACACTTGGAGGGTTGGATGATGAGCCCGTGGTCTTGGAGCCGCTGGAATACGGTCCGCAAGTGGGCCAGGTGTTCCTGCTCCGAGGGGCTGGTGACCAGGATATCATCTAAATAAATGAACACAAAAGGCAAATCTCGACCAACACGGTCCATAAGTCGCTGAAAAGCCTGTGCCGCGTTCTTTAAACCGAAAGGCATACGCAACCATTTGAACAACCCAAACGGAGTGATCGTGGCAGTTTTTGGTACGTCCTCCGGACGCACAGAGATCTGGTGGTAGCCCCGCACCAAATCGATCTTGGAGAGCACCACGGCACCTTCCAGTCCAGACGAGAAGTCCTGGAGGTGCAGTATGGGGTAGCGGTCGGCCGTGGTGACGGCATTGCGGCGCCGGTAATCGCCGCATGGTCTCCACCCCCCAGATGCTTTGGAGACCATATGCAACGGAGAGGCCCACGGGCTGTCGGACTGACGGACAATGCCCATTTCTTCTATCTTCCTGAATTCTGCCCGCGCCACCACCAGTTTGTCGGGCGGTAACCTCCGGGCCCGAGCGAAAACGGAGGGGCCCTCGGTGCGGATGTGGTGAACTACGCCGTGCCGGGCAGAAGGGGCGTCGAACCGCTGAACGAGCAGCTCCGGAAACTCCTCCAGGACTGCAGCATACGGGTCGGGGGCCGCGACGACGGCCTGGACAGTTGGGCTGGGCGGGGTGGCGGCCGGCGGAGCGGTTAGCTCATCGCTGCTGGCGGAGGGTCGAAGGTCGTTACCGCGGACATCGGGGACTAGTGAAAAGGCCCAGAGGAAATCTGCGCCTAGGATCGCCTGGCTGACGTCTGCGATAATGAATGGCCATTCGTACGTGCGGATGCCTAAAACCAGGGACATTGTCCGCGTACCATATGTGCGGATGGGGCTGCCGTTAACCGCGATGATGGTAGGACCTGTCTTACCCGATCTGGTCTCGAGGTCGGTCAGTGGTACAATACTGACTATGGCCCCCGTGTCAACCAAAAATTCGATGTCCGTGAATCGATCTCGGACGTAGAGGCGTCGGTTCTGGCCAATCGCAACCGCCTCTATGTACGATCGGCCGAGTCATTTCCCGAGAAGGTACAAGGTGAGCGGCAGTTGCGGGATTCTCCACCCCTTCGTAGATGGTAATAACACCAGCCGCGCTTGTGCGGATCCTTTGGGCGGGCTTTTGGAGAAATGGCGGGAGACGTGGCGCCATCTGGATGCCGCTGTGGCGCGGCCGCTGATGCCGAGACCTTGTTGATCGAACTGCTTCTTTTTGATTTGGACGCCATGAGCGCATCAGCTTTTTCTGCATATGCCATGGGGTCCTTAAAAGAACAATCCGTGAGCATGAGTTTGACATCTTCGGGAAGCTTCTCTTGGAATGCCTGCTCGAACATGAGGCAATCCGTGCGTTCACCTGCTAGCGCTAACATTTCAGCCATGAGAACGGACGGCAGCCGATCTCCGAGATCCGGTAGGTGCATAAGCCTCTTAGCTCGGTCATGCCTACTGAATCCGAAGGTTCGTAACAACAGTGCCTTCATGGCCTCGTACTTGTCTTCTGCGGGAGGGTTGACGATGAACTGCATCACCCGTGCGGTCGTCTCCGGCGGTAGAGCGCTGACGAGGTAGTAGTACTTTGTCGCGTCTGCTGAGATGTTTCTTAAGTGAAACTGGGCTTCGGTATGGACAAACCAAGATTGTGGTTGATGTGCCCAAAACGACGGAAGGTGAACGCTGACCGCGCTTAGCTCCGGTGTGCTGGGCGTAGAAGCCAAAAACGAGGCGTCTTGTTCACTCATGGTAGGTGATCGGCTGGATCACGTCGGGGTCACCAATATGGCGAGTCTGGAGGCTCGTTCTTTGTTGAAGAAGTTTATTGCGACAGCAATATTCGATCACAAAGTTTACTTAACGAGATTACAGACAACCATTAAAACTAACTGTTCACTTCGAAGACGTCTCCCAACTGACTCTTTTGGGCGCCAAAACCGCACGTGACGACGCTGTCCAATCAGCGGTCTCATTCCCTGGACCAATCCTTACGGTCGCACCCACACGTGACCTTGCTGGCCAATCTGAGGGTTCGACACCTAGGACCACTCTCTATGGTCACTACACCCTACTCTTATTTCTTCTGTTCTTATGCTCTTAAAAATGATATTCTGAACTGGATGCCATAAACTTCACCTCTATGATTCACCTCTAAAATTCAAGAAAAATGAACCTGCTAAATATCTCCCACATTTTGCAAATTTGGTCATTACAACTTCACTTTAATATTCTGTCAATCATTTTTCCTGACAGGCTGCATGAAGAATAAAATTAACCTTGGCTGTCTAAAACTAAGCCAAGTTCCGATAACTATTCTTACAATGAGTCTCTGCAGCTAACAAAACATGCAACTATTGGCTAAGATGTCCAAGCAGGAATGAAAAGTTTAACTTTCTGCAGAGCAGTGCACGACATAACCAACATCTGTCCCACTGCCACTCACGATCCTGTGTCCAGTCCTCTGGTTCGCTGAATCATTGGCCTTATTCTCTCCATGGATACATCAGCTAAAATACGAATAAACTTCTTGAAGAACAAATTGATTCCTTTTGAAGTTTATAGTTTAGTTTTAATACTTAGTGATTTCATTACAACTTCCTTTTGTTCCTTGGTCCAAGTGCAAGTGTTTGAAGCTGACCAGGCAAAATTTGAAGAGGAGATATTAATATTTGGGACACTCAGCAGTAGTTTATTGGTCAGGTCTCAGCAGAGTTGGAAGATTGTTTTTTTTAATGGCCTGTTGTGGAGATTAGAACGTGTTGGAGCAAACATCTTTTGAATAAGACATTATAGAAAGGTCACGACCTCCTCAGCTGGAATGAGAAAAATCCCTAGGGGTTATTTTGCTAAACAGGAGACGATGACCTTCAGAATGCCAAAGGCAAATATTTATCTCTGAACGAATGCTGCTAAAAAGAGCACTGATTATGTTTCTCATTGTTACTTGTGTATGTACCTCAGAACTATTGAGTTCATAACAAAAAACTTCCTACTGAAGCTCATGGGATTGAGAGAAGGTTCCATCAGTGGGAATTCTCAATTATAATCCACATCTGTTTCTCACGGCCGATCCTTGGGCTCAGAAATCACCAGAGAATGCCGTCTGAAACTGTAAGCATTATTTTCCCCAGTGAATCTCACTCTACCTGAGAGAGTTTTACTTCACATCTCTCTTGAATTAATCCCTAGAATTGTCCTTTTCACTTTTTCTCAATCTGTAATTGCATTAAGAAACCAGTTTTAATAACAAGAATGAAAATCTAAGGATTGTCTATGAGGCGGATATAGAAAAAAAAGATCCAAGTTCAGGAAGAGCAGTCTCTTTATCCAATAACTGTTTATAAACAAACCAAAAGAGGTCCAAGCCTGATGGACAGTCCTTCTTTCACCCTTCTTTATAATCACTTCTCATATTGTTCTTTTATAACCTATACCTCCCTCAACAATGCTCCTACATCCTCCCTGAGATCCAAGCAAGCCATGTCAAATAATGTTTTACCTGCCTGCACAAACCTTAACTGTAACAAAACTTTAGTACAAATGCCCGATGAAGTGAGATGGGATCATGGAGGCATACAACGTGGAAATGGGCCCTTCGGACCAGTGAGTTCGCACCGATCATCGACAACTACAAAAACTAATCTTAGATGAATCCCACTTTTCACGTTCCCATCAATTCTCCCCAGGTTCTGCAACTCACCTTAAACTCTCAGGCACTCTGCAAGGACAGTTAACCTATCAACCTGCACAACTTTGGGATCTTGCAAGAAACTGGAGCACCCAGAGGAAACCCATGCAGTCACAGGGGAGATCGTGCAAACTCCACATCAGCAGCAACAGAGGTCAGGACTGAACCTGGGTCTCTGGGATTGTTCAGGCAGTGGCTCTGTCATCCCTATCACAGTGCGTCCTACAAGAAGTTTGAGATGAGGTGAGATTGTAATTGGTGATTACAGTGAGTCCTTTGCATTTCAAAATAAGAAAATTATTCTCACCTCCTGTGAACAAAATTAATTTTAATTGTTATATAGGATAAAACATTAACTATTAATTAAATATGTGTAGAAATTCTAAGTATTAAAATTAAGCACCAAATAATTGCAACTAAAAACTGAAAATACTACAAATATTCAGCAAGTCAAACAGCATCTGTGAAGAAAATAATGTTTCAAATCATTGACTTTTTATCAGAGCTGGGAAATGTTATAAACCAACTTTTTACGATGGAAGTGAATATGAGAATCACCTGTGTGAGAATCCAAAGTTAGAAGCCACTTACATATGACAGTTACTATTAGACATCAGAGATTAACGTCAAGAAAAGTCTTGAGGTTTTTTTTGTCCAAAAATGTTTAGGATTTGGAAATGTTGCCACTTGGAGCAGCTGAGACAAATAGCTTGAAGGGGAATCTAGATAAATGCACAGTGGAGAATACATTGAAGGTTATGATGATAATGGAGATCAGAGAACGTGTGGGAGGAGGAAATGTAAGTCCAGTCTATCCTGGTCATTACGGACCTCTTTATAACAGATCTCTTTATTTAGGTTCTTGCGTACGGGGAGGCCCACAGTAATCAGACACCACTGTCCCTTTACTAACACAGGCTGCTGGTTACACTGTGGGAGCTCACTGAGATTGACATATATATTAAACATTGTAACAAATAGCCTTTAGTATCTTTGACTTGCAGTAATTAAAATACATTTTTTACTGTTAAAAGGAACTTTGTATTGGAAACCAACTCATTGTTTCACAGAGTAATTGCGAGGTGTTTGAAGCGAATCCTATATTCAGTAATAGCAGACGATCGAGAGTGATGGGCACCATTCCCCTCCCTCTATGGTCTGTAATAATGAGGACTATCTGTACAAACATTATCATAGATTCAATGGGCTGAATGGTCTGTGCTTATCTTGCATATTCATTCACTGACTAAAATCATTCTCTTCATTTTCAAGTGGGGCAGTATAGTGGCATAGCGGTAGAGCTACTGCCTTACAGTGCCAGAGACCCGGGTTCAATCCTGACTATGGGTGCTTGTCTGTACGGAGATTGTACGTTGTTCTCCCCGTGACCTGCGTGGGATTTCTCTGAGATCTCCGGTTTCCTCCTATACTACAAAGATGTATAGGTTTACAGGTTAATTGACTTGGTATAAATGTAACATTGTCCCTAGTGTGTAGATTAATGTGTAGGGATCACTGGATAGTGTGGATGCGAAGGGCCGAAGGGCCTGTTTCCCCGCTGCATCTTTAAACTAAAACTAAACTAGATTCATTATTTCATTTATCATCAGTCCCAATATATGGCAGATAAGTTTGCAAATACAACAAATTAAATTTGATTCTACATTAATTCATAACCATTCCATTCATTGTGATCAGCACAGACAGGCTGAGTGAGGAAACTAAATTAGATTTGGCTCCAATCTGCAAATTTGATGGGTAGCTCAACTTTGTAGCTCAGCTAAAATTAAGACTGCAATTAAACCTGTTATGTGATAGGGGAATTTTACCGAATCTGAGCATCATCGCAGTTTTGTTGTCATAAATTGAGAATGCTCAAAAGAACATGTACCAACCTTTCCAATTATTATTTTAACAGAATAGTTAATGCCCACATGAAAAAAGGCTTAGACAATAGACAATAGACAATAGGTGCAGGAGTAGGCCATTCGGCCCTTCGAGCCAGCACCGCCATTCAATGTGATCATGGCTGATCATTCTCAATCAGTACCCCGTTCCTGCTTTCTCCCCATACCCCCTGACTCCGCTATCCTTAAGAGCTCTATCTAGCTCTCTCTTGAATGTATTCAGAGAATTGGCCTCCACTGCTCTCTGAGGCAGAGAATTCCACAGATTCACAACTCTCTGACTAAAAAAGTTTTTCCTCATCTCCGTTCTAAATGGCCTACCCCTTATTCTTAAACTGTGGCCCCTGGTTCTGGACTCCCCCAACATTGGGAACATGTTTCCTGCCTCTAACATGTCCAACCCCTTAATAATCTTATACGTTTCGATAAGATACTTCACACGTGGGCTGTTTTTAAATGTGCTATACAAATAAAATTGACTTGACTTGACTTGACAAACAATTCAGTTCAGTTTCAGTTTAGTTTATTCTCACGTGTACCAAGGTACAGTGAAAAACATTTGTTGCATGTTAATCTATATGTTCGACAACATTACATACATGGTTGTCTCTATCGAATTATACAAATATTAACAACTCAAACTATAAATGCAACAACCAATATTGAACTGAAACTTTTCAAAGATTTAAACATGCCTGGTATTTTCATCGGACTTGTTTAATATGTAATGTAATGAAAAAGACAGATTGGTGGTGGACTCCCTGCTCTAGTAGCTACTCTGTTGGCAATGACGCTTTGGCAATTAGTGTTTTTGTTCACTGAGTCACTTTATACAAAACTCATTGTTGTACAGCTTACATTGGTTATGACGAGAGTTTGGGATATTATTCTATTAAATCTTTTTGCAACATATGCAGTTGTTTTATAATATGGAAACCACTGTTTACAGAACAGTGGTGTAACCACGATTCTGTGGGAGCTCTTTAGCAAGTACTCAGTAGGGTTTGAAGCATAAAAAAGACATTTGGAAATAGTAGCGATAAGCTTTCAGAAGACCTCCACTACATTACATTGATCTATGATAAAGTGAAGCAGGGGTGCGGGGCTCGCCGGGGCTCCGCTCCAGTACCTCTGTAAAAAAAAGAGAAAATAAACAGCGGGGAATTTTAACAAGCGGAGGATTTAACAGCGGCCGCTCCGGCACCTAAAAAATTAGCGTTGCAACACTGAAGTGAAGCATTGCTTTGTAAGCTGATTTGCTCTTGTATTACATCCATTTACAAGACTAAAGTCAACCAGCACATTTCTACATGACTCAGACTACATTTTAATTGTTAACAAAGCCATGGAAGATTATTCTTGATATGGAATTTCTTCACATATGTCCCCAGAGACACATGTCACCTCTTCCCTTCCTGTTTGCCAAACAATGCAGAAATAGAATTCTAACTTTGTTTTGCCAATCAAAAACAGACACAAGGATATCTGGAGCTACACAATATGGTTAATTCAATTATGACTCATGTCTGCATTGGAAACCCAAGAATAATATAATCCTTAAAAATAAATTAATAGAATATAGAAGTCTCTATAGAATATATCTAATCCACACATGATCCCTGAAAAATACCCTTTTTGGTAAAAAATTCCGCATTTGTAAGTAGCAAGAAAATTATACCACCTCCTAATTTAGACAAATGTTTTATTCATATCAAAGTTGATTGATGATGACATTGTCACTGAATTTCAACTTCATTGCTGCGATTGTAAACACAGATGGGGCTCTTCCAGTTCTACGCAGTTATTAATTAAAGTCAGTATTACTAGTCACTCACAGTGCAGTAAGTGTGACTCCTGCCAAACATGTCAAATTTTTCAAGAAGATCACTTCTCCTAATTTCATGCTTGCTGGAGCAGTCAGATATTTACCAGAGATCCCTGCTGTTAACGAACACTACAGACTAAGATGACCAGGAAACAATAAAGGCTCAATATAGTATAAAAGCAAAACACCTTGCATAAGATAATAAGGGCAAAGGAAATATGGACTAGATACAGACAGATAGCCACAAAAAGTTGGGAGTAACTCAGTGGGACAGGTAGCATCTCTGGAGAGAAGTAATTGGTGACGTTTCGGGTGGAGACCCTTCTTCAGACCCGAAACGTCACCTATTCCTTCTCTCCAGAGATGCTGCCTGTCCCGCTGAGTTACTCCAGCTTTTTGTGTCTATCTTCGATTTAAAACAGCATCTGGGTAAGGCGGCATCTCTGGAGAACATGGATAGGTGACGTTTTGGGTCGGGACCCTTCTTCTGACTGATTGTTGGGGGGGTGGGGGGTGGGAGGGGAAGGGGAATAGTAGGGAGAGAGGCGACACAACAAAATGTGACAGGTGAATAGGTGGCCAGGGCAGTTTTTTTAAAATAGTCAGATGGTTGGAACAAAGGCCAGAGATTAAAACAGAAGGGGTGAGACAGACAGTTTTTAAATAGTTCATTTGAAATAGGAGCATGAATAAGACAGATGTCCATTCTTTTATTGAATATTATGGCTGATTGTCCACCATTATTGTTCTTGTGTAATTTATGCATCCCTTGGTTCACTTTAATATCCAAAACCTACCAAAATGATTTAATGACTATGAATCTAGAGATCTCTGATGTAGAGAACACCCAAGGTTAACAATCGTCTATGTAAAGAAATCTTCTCGTTCCTAAAAGTATCCTGAAACCTCTCACTAACTCCAAAAGCTTCGACCATCAATAATTGTCCTCTTACATTTACTGTGTCCATCCTATTCATTTTCAGATATGATGTGGGAATACCAAACTCTGAAATAAAAATTGAATCAAGACTAACAGCCTCAAAAGCCGAGGCTGTTAGTCTCTCCCCATACCCACACCTGACTTGCTGAGGATTGCTGGAATCTTCTGTTTTATGTGTGAGATGAGTTGTTCAGACGAAATGTAGACGATCAGCTACTTGAATCTGCAAGCAGTGTATGAGCTGAGGCCTTACAGATCCAGTAACCTGGGCTCAACACTGACCTCTGGTGCTATCCATGTGGAATTGAATGCTTTTCCTATCACCATTGTGGGTGCAGTTGTTTCTGCAGTGCTTTCCTACACACTATTATGGGTTTCTACTGAGTGCTCCAGTTTCCTCCCAGATCTTAAAGATGGACATATTTGTTGATTAATTGGTCCCTGTAAATTGCCCCGACAATTTGGAGGGAATTGATGGAAAAGTAGTTTTCAGTGAAAATTAGAGGGTGACTGAGATTAGGGTCAGGTCACCATTTATTGGGCAGTGGGGAAAAATGCCCTCTGGTGCTCAATAATCTCCCCCTGGAGATTCCTTTTCACCATGTACTGCCACTTTAGTCTGGGCCACAGTCTCATCACCCTCGTCTAAATCTACTCGCCTTTACACTTGCCCTTCTGTAGATTTGTAGGAGCCAGTCAGGTTCCATCCTAGGTTTGAGTTTATGCTAGGTTCAGGCCATTGGGTTCTTGCGTCTGTAACGCTTCAATCCATTTCCTCTCTGCCCTCTTCCTCCGCCCGGTGGACCAATTTATGTTTGTTTCCAGACCTATGATCTCAAGGGACTGGATCCCATGCTGTTGGAAGTGTCTGCTAATGGGGACGGACTGGTCTTCCCTCGTGATGTTGCTGATGTGTCCTGTCAGTCTGACTCTGAGGCTGTTGCCTGTTTCGCCTATGTACAGTAAGTTACACTGCTTACATTTAATTGCGTACACCACATTATTTTGCTCACAGGTTATTCTCTGTGCTAACTGGCCCCTCTTTCCTGTCACACTGTTCTCTATGCTTTTGGCTATTACTAAGTGTGTGCAGGCCCTACATTGTCTTTGCCCACAGCTTGAGCTTGTTTGTAGACTCATACTGACCAAGATGCCCTTCAGATTTTTAGCCCTCTTAAATGCTGACATTACTTTGTACCCCTGCAGTGTGACAAATCCCCTTTGAAATTGTTCAAAGCGGCCTTTGACAATTTTGTGGGCCTGGACGGCCATGTTACCCTATCAAGATTTCAAAGGTCTTTTATTGTCACGTGTACCAATTAAGGTACAGTGATATTCGATTTACCATGTATCCTGTTATTAGTGGCAAGTTCAGTGTCAATCCCGGCCTCCGTCTAGGCCCTTATGTGCTTTTTAGAAAATCTGACTTAATGTGCCTTAATTTACGTCTGCAGTATCCCCTCTGTCTAAAGGCGGTGAAAAAGGTGGTGGTGTCCTGGTTATAGTCCTCCTCCCTGGTGCATATATGGTGGAAGTGGGTGAGTTGTAACTTTACGATACCCCTGAAGGTGTGTTTTGGGTGGTGGCTTGTGGTGTGTAGAAGGGTGTGGATGTCTGTTGGTTTGAAAAAAAACTTTGGTAGCTAGATTTTGGTCTTAGTGGTTAGCTGATGGTAGTTTAAAGACGGTGGTGTCGAAGAAGTCTACACTCTCCCTGCTTGTCAAGGCCTTAACTTTGATGGAAGGGTGGTGGGCATTAAGTGTGTCGATGATCTCCTCTAACTCCCCTTCTGAATGTGTCCACACTACCCAGATGTCATCTAAGAACCTGTAGTAGCACATTGGGCGCCTAGGGCATTTCAGAAAGACCGTCTCTTCCCACTCGCCATGTATATGTTGGCATAAGCTGGGCAAACTTCTTCCCCATTGCCGTCCCTTTGCCTTGTAAGTAGAACTCCCCGTTAAATTCAAAGTCGTTCTTTGTCAATCCCAGGTAAAGAATTTGACTAAGGCCTCGTTGGTTCTCTCCAGGTCAGGATTTTTCTGCAGGATGTTCTTAACCGCCTGTATGCCCCTGTCTGTCTATGCTTGTGTACAGGCTTTTAACGTCCATGGTAAAGAGTTAGGGTTAATGTTACATTTAAATGGAGCACAATTCAAGAAATCAGTTAACATGTAAAAGGTGCTTTGAACTAGATATGAACTATATTCTTCACTCACATTTTGAGCCCATATCATATGCTTTAAACTTTTCGAGAACAGTCTGATACACCATCCTCCTGGTCCACTGCTTTGATTTCAAGTTGCTCCAGAGGATTTTATGTGGTTAATCACCTCCCAAAAGGAGCACCCATTCTGTGACAGCAAATATTGAAAGAGTCCACATTATTTCAAGGAAACCAAAGTCTACATTTTATTTCCCAGAGAAATTACTGCCTCTCACAACATTGTATAAAGCAGCTTTTCATATGTTTCCCCATTGAAATTATTTCAGGACTGGAATAAACCCTCTTTGGTGTTTGGACTATTGTATATTATTTTATCTGCAATGAATATAAGTAAAATCTAGTAACCTCAAGAATGGTGCAATGTTGTGCTACTTGACGTGACAAGATAATATGCTGAACCTCCTACCTATTGCTAGGATACAATATTCTAGAATTAGGGTTAATTGTTGGGCTTCGTCTACCACAGCAGAGAATAAACACATAGCACTTCAGTTCCTAAAAGACTGCATTTGAAAATTGTTTTCAAGCCATTTACACACTCAAAAAAGGATGAACCATAGTAATTAGATTCCATTGAATCTCCCCCGCCACCACAAAAATAGTTTAGTTCAGCCCACATTTGCAAAAATACATTCAGGTGCACTCTGTATGAATAATCCTAGCCAAAATACTCGCATGCTTCATCAGAGACAGAAATGTATAAGAGAATTGTTTGGTTCTTTGGCAAGTTACAAGCCAGATCATTTACATTCCAAGCACATGTTTCAAAGCAGAATTTTACCTTGTCCAAACAGGAGTGATTTTCATCAGGGACAATTGTGTGAAAATTTAAAAACAAAACGTTCAAAATGGTTCAAAGAACAGAAAAAGACTCATCTCCCCATCAGTGCAATACTGTTCAGACTTGCCTATCCCCTTTTTGTAAAATGTTGTTGCAACAAAATGCATTTGCATTTCTCACCCCACCCTCTGCCTGGGAAAGCCGGCTCACATTCCATCTGCTCGGGTAGAGAAGTCACTCCTGAGTTCCCTGTGTGATTTAATACTAAGCACATGATCCATGGGAGTTAAAGAATTGGTATAGATATTGGTATGGGTTTATTATTGTCATGTGTACTGGAATACAGAATTAAGCTTTTGTTTGCGTGCTGTCCAATCAAATCAATGGTTCACTGATTCAATTACACTTTATTGTCACATGTACCTAGCTAGGTACAATGAACTGTTTTGTTTTGCATTCAACCCGATAAAATAATATAGTGGAACTTACCTAGGCAGTACACAAGTGTCGCCACATTTCTCGTACCGATAAAGTTACAAAAGTTCACCGAGCTGTCCTGCCTTCTGCAAATGGCAGCAGGTGGCCCACTGCCCAATCCCCTTTGGAATGATAAAGAGGTGGAAACGCGAGTCGAGATATCTCAGAATGAATCATGGGAATGACTGGGTGATACGAATTAAGACAGCAGAACATACGAAGAGTACATCACAAATAAAACAGATATCAGGCTAGGGATATGTATATTTAGATGGTTTAACTTACTTATGTTTAGGATCCTCATAATATTACCATGAACATCAAACAATGCTTTCAAAACTGAAGTGAAAGGCTCAGTAATTACATTTACAAAATTAAAAAGCCAAACTGTACTACACAGTTGAGGATGTTACAGTGAGATTTATTTTTCCAAGAATGAAACAGACTGCACAATTCAGACGATGCCATTAGGAAATTTCTTCAGTAACTCAATAGACAATAGACTATAGACAATAGACAATCGATACAGGAGTAGGCCATTTGGCCCTTCGAGCCAGCACCACCATTCAATGTGATCATGGCTGATCATTCACAATCAATACCCCGTTCCTGCCTTCTCCCCAAACCTCCTGACTCCGCTATCATTAAGAGCTCTATTTAGCTCTCTCTTGAAAGCATCCAGAGAATTGGCCTCCACTGCCTTCTGATGCAGAGAATTCCACAGATTTACAATTCTCGGTGAAAAAGTTTTTCCTCATCTCCGTTCTAAATGGCCGAACCCTTATTCTTAAACTGTGGCCCCTGGTTCTGGACTTCCCCAACATCGGGAACATGTTTCCTGCCTCTACCGTGTCCAATCCCTTAATAATCTTGTATGTTTCAATAAGATCCCCTCTCATCCGTCTAAATTCCAGTGTATACAAGCCTAGTCGTGCCAGTCTTTCAACATACGACAGTCCCGCCATTCCGGGAATTAACCTGGTGAACCTACGTTGCACTCCCTCAATAGCAAGAATGTCCTTCCTCAAATTTGGAGACCAAAACTGCACACAGTACTCCAGGTGCGGTCTCACTAGGGCCCTGTACAACTGCTCCTATACTCTTTGCTCCTATACTCAACTCCTCTTGTCATAAAGGCCAACATGCCATTAGCTTTCTTCACTGCTTGCTGTACCTGCACGCTAACTTTAAGTGACTGATGAACAAAGTCATCCAGATCTTTTTGTACTTCCCCATTTCCTAACTTGACACCATTCAGATAATAATCTGCCTTTCTGTTCTTACCACCAAAGTGGATAACCTCACATTTATCCACATTAAACTGCATCTGCCATGCATCCGCCCACTCATACAACCTGTCCAAGTCACCCTGCATCCTCATAGCATCCTCCTCACAGTTCACACTACCGCCCAGCTTTGTGTCATCCGCAAATTTGCCAATGTTACTTTTAATCCCTTCATCTAAGTCATCAATGTATATTGTAAATAGCTGTGGTCTCAGCACCGAGGCTTGCGGCACCCCACTCGTCACTGCCTACCCTTCTGAAAGGTACCCATTTATCCCTACTCTTTGTTTCTGTCTGCCAACCAATTTTCTATCCATCTTAGTACCCTACCCCCAATACCGTGTGCTCTACCTTCGCCTAATAATCTCCTATGTGGACCTTATCAAAGGCTTTCTGAAAGTCGAGGTACACTACATCCACCGGCTTTCCCGTGTCCATTTTCCTAGTTACATCCTCAAAAAATTCCAGAAGATTAGTCAAGCATGATTTCCCCTTCGTAAATGACTCGGAACGATCCTGTTACTGCTATCCAAATGTTCCGCAATTTCTTTTATAATTGACTCCAGCATCTTCCCCACCACTGATGTCAGGCTAACTTAACTGGTCTATAATTTCCCGTTTCTCTCTCCCTCCTTTCTTAAAAAATGGGATAACATTAGCTACCCTCCAATCAACAGGAACTGATCCTGAATCTTTAGAACATTGGAAAATGATCACCAATGCGTCCACTTGTGTAGGAAAATAACTGCAGATGCTGGTACAAATCGAAGGTATGAAGAAGGGTCTCGACCTGAAACGTCACCCATTCCCTCTCTCCTAGATGCTGCCTGACCTGCTGAGTTACTCCAGCAATTTGTGATACCAATGCATCCACGATTTCTCGAGTCACTTCCTTAAGTACCCTGGGATGCAGACCATCAGGCCCTGGGGATTTATTAGCCTTCAGTCCAATCAATCTACCCAACACCATTTCCTGCCTAATGTGAATTTCCTTCAGTTCCTCTGTTTCCCTCAGACCTCTGGCCACTAGTACATCTGGGAGATTGTTTGTGCCTTTCTTAGTGAAGACAGATCCAAAGTACCTGTTTAACTCATCTGCCATTTCCTTGTTCCCCATAATAAATTTATCTGCTTCTTTCTTCAAGGGACCCATATTTGTCTTAACTATTTTCTTCCTCTTCACATACCTAAAAAAGCTTTCACAAAAAAGCATTCACAAAATATATATAAAGTCTAACCCAGATTCTGGGATTCTGCCAATTCACTTATTCATACAATGTGCCATATTATGGGGACATACATTTTTTTTCTTCCTTTTAGTAGAAACATCTATATACTAAAACATGTTTGTTTGTTTGTTTGTTTGTTTGTTTGTTCCTGAACTACAGCCAAAACGGTACATGATAGCGCAACAATTTTAGGCCCACCTTACTCACCGTCTGTGGAAGGAAGGATAGGTGATGTTTCAGATGCTTTTTGCTGTGTTATGAGTCTCAGGGAGGTGACTGTAAGAGATATTTCAATCACTGTCACCATTGACCAGACATGTTCACTACTGCAACTGGAGACCACAAGAGGCAGTGGACATTCACAGCCTGGCAGACTTCACTGTCATATACATTATGTTAATCAAGTTTGGAACAAACATTATGGGCAAAAGGGCCCTTTCCTGTGCTGTACTGTTTGATGTTCTAAGTCCATACTGGCCATAAAGTGTCCATTTGCACCAATACCCCAGTATTCCCATTTTATTCTCCCCGCAATTTACTCTCTGAGATAAAACATCACAGGAGAACAAAAGCCAAGGTCTGTGAGAATGGCAATGTGCATGAGTCCCAGCTCCAACAAAAGTCAAAACACTCAGGGCTTCAAGGAGAAAAATAATTACAAATCAAGAAGTGCAACAGGATGTTCCTTCTGACCAACAACAATTCACCGGACGACTAGGTGGTGATTTGATACTTAATGAATAATGAAGATTAGGTATGTGTGGATGAGATCTGAACTGTCACTGCCTCATTATCCCTGAGATTGAGCAATCTATTATGAAAGCTTGACCTTTGCATAGAGCGGGAACAATAATTACTGAAGCAATGGAACTTTATTTAGGATAGACACAAAATGCTTCTTCAGAAGAAGGGTTTCGACCCGAAACATCACACGTTCCATCTCTCCAGAGATGCTGCCTGTCCCACTGAGCTACACCAACATATGGTGTCTACCTTCGGTTTGAACCAGCATCTGCAGTTCCTTCCTACACATTATGAACTTTACTTAGGTTTCTGCACTCCAGTATCTGCCAGACACAGACTTTCTCGGTTAGATCCTGGTTTTTAATTGCCAGGAACATCTAATTAAACACCAGAGGAAAAAAGAATTTGCAATAAATTCAAGTACCACCATAGATAATTTAGGATGATTCATGCTTTGATCTGAAGTCAAGATATACTCGAGCAATATATAATAACTAATGTTAAACTAAATGGCTCAGGATTAGCATTTGTGATGGCAGTGTAATTCTCACCACCTAACAGCATCACTGTACACAACTGACAACAATGAACATAATTTAAATTGTTTGCTTAGACCCAAAAATTGTAAGTTACTGACCATGATACCTTGTTACTCAACTGAGTGTGGTGTCACAGAGTCCCCAAGTACAGTTAACCCAGATTCACCCATTGGAGAGTGATGACCTCTCTGAACAATGTTGTCCATATTTAGAGTGCTCTAAATGCAAGTCAATGATATTGTGAAGGCATTGTCTGACCTGCTCTCTGTAGCATTTTCTGATTTTATGTCTGTTTTCCAGCATCCGCAGTTTTTTGCTTTTGAAATACAAAGTAAACAATTTGACTTGTAATGCAGTTTCCACTGCAAGATCCACAAAAGCATTGTCTTTTGGGTTTTTAGTTATATGCTATGAACAGATAGCAAGGAGCAGAGAGAACAGTCAGAATGTTTTATTCTCATATATACTGAAAAGGAACAATAACATTCTTACTTGCTACAGCACAACAGGTTTGTAAACTTAGTACTCAATGGATAATATAATAAAGACATATTAAAGAGGAAGCTCATAAATAAATAAACCAATATAAGACAAAAAACAAAACTAAGCCTGGTCTCTATCTCTCTGGTATGCAGTATCTCTAAACTAAACTAAAGTCCCTAGTCCAACCAAGGCAGTTTGTAGTTCATAGTGATCGAATATGATTGATAGTCTGATGGCTGTTGGGAAGAAGCCGTTCCTGAACCTAGATGTTAGTTTCAGATTCCTATACCTCCTGCCCAATGGCAGAAGTGAAATGAGAGCGCAGCTACAATGGTGTGGTTCCTTGATGATGCTGGCTACCTTTTTGAGACAGAGCCCTTTGCAGGTCCCTTCAATGACGAGGTGGTCAGTACCCATGACAGACAGGGCAGTGTTCACCACTTTTTGTAATCGCCTTGGCTCCTGGGTGTTTGAGTTGGTGAACAAGTGATGCGACCAGTCAATATGCTCTCTACCTACACCTGTAGAAGTTCAAGAGCGTTCCGTCAACATACTAAAGGAAGTCGAGGCTTTGACAGGCCTTTTCTGTGTTAGAGTCATAGAGTGATACAGCATAGGAACAGGCCCTACGGCCCAACTTGCCCACATTGGCCAACGTCAGACTTGCACAACCAGCACTGCTCCCAGTAGACCAGTATATCAAGATAATTATTTTTATTTTATTTATAATGAATGCTTATCTATTTTTGCTATCCATTTTGCTGCTGTAACCCTGCAAATTCCCCCATTGTGGGATGAATAAAGAATTATTATTATTATTATTATTATGTACCAGCTATACTAGTCCCATCTACCCATTTGGCCCATATTCCTCTAAACCTGTCCTACCCATGCACCTGTCTAACTGTTTCTTAAACGTTGGGATAGTCCCTGCCTCAACAACCTCCTCTGGCAGCTTGTTTCATACACCCACCACCCTGGGTCTTCTTTTCCACTTCACCTTAAACCTATGTTCTCTGGCCATCGATTCATCAACTAAGGGCAAGAAATTCTGTGCATCTGCCCAATCTATTCCTCTCATGATTTTATACACCTCTTTAAGATCACCCCTCATCCTCCTGCACTACAAGGAATGGAATCCCAGCCTACTCAACCTCTCCCTGCAGCTCAGACCCTCTAGTCCTGGCAACGTCCTTGTAGATCTTCTCTGTACTCTTTGTTTGATGTTTACTCAACGGCTCACCACTCAAATCCCTCAAAAACTCAGACTGGAGATCAAGTCTCAGGAGCCAGCTGAGGAACATATCCAGGTAACTGAATAAACCTTTATTTTAAAAAAAGGAGGTATAAATTACCATATCGTCACAAAATTCCATCTACTTTAATAATGTCCACAGACAAATTCTTACCCATTTTAACATATATTTGACACCAACCCATGTTCTCACCCCCTTCCCCATTCAGGAGCAAGGAGAGGTGGTCAATACATTTCAGCAGTGCCAGTGACATCCATATCCCATGATTAAGCAAATAAAAATAAATATACAATCAATGATAGTGAGAGCACAAGCTTGATGCTCAGTGCACTTTACAGAGCAGCTTTAGATGCCATAACACTTGTATTGATTTATTATAAGCTGACAGGTTAGAGAAACAGTTGTTAAAACAGTTTCATGTTCATACCCATTTATGAATGATTAATGGTACTTGTCAACTTTGGCCAGACATCTAAAAACACATAGACACAAAAAGCTAGAGTAACTGAAGAAGGGTCTCGACCCAAAATGTCACCCATTCCTTCTCTCCAGAGATGCTGCCTGACCTGCTAGGTTACTCCAGCTTTTTGTGTCTATCTTCGGTTTAAATCAGCATCTGCAGTTCCTTCTTACACATCTAAAAACACATATCGTGCCCAGCAAAACAGAATAAGCCTTAACGTAAAAACTCAGTTAAATTCCTGATGAATCTCAGGCCCAACACGGGTTTGAAGAGAAAATTGGTTGTTTAGATAGCAGTCACTCCCCACCATCCTATCCTCCCCCCCCCCCCCCCCGCCCCCCCCCTACATACACACCCACATAGTGAAGCATTAGTCCATCTGGGAAGAAGATTGCTTTCCAAGTGGCAACAATGGGACTTTCATCTTGCTCAACCGTGTAGGACCTGTCTGTAAAAATCAATTGTGAAGAGAAATGGCATTTCCCGAGAACCTTTCACATTTTCCCAAAATTTGTGCATGAGTTCCCATAAAGGCAATATAATACTGACCAGAAATCCTAGCGTTGGCTTACACATCAGAGAGACCCTCCTGTCCTTCAACATAGTGCGTGTGTTAAAAATGTCGGTGGGACCACAGTTAAATAGCATCTGGCCAGTGGGTGCCCAACCCAAATCGGCACCTTTCTACTTGTTTGACGCATCTGGATGGAGCTGCTTCTTCTGTCAGTCTGCCGTAGGATACAAAGATGGCCCAGCTCCTTGGAAAAAGGACATGACTCTTTAGCCTATTGTGTGAAGAGCAAATCAAGCTTTGAGAATGGCACTTTCAGTTGAGGACCTCAGGCCACTTTTCTCATTGTGCGTCCACTGTATCCTAGGGCTGAAACAGAATGCAGCATCTAAGATCAGCATTCATGGAAGGATATGGAGTCATAGATTCATACAACTTGTAAACAGTCCCTTTACCCCCAACGTATCCATGCCAACCAAATGCCCCATCTACGCTAGTCCCACTTGCCTGCATTTGGCCCATATGCCTCTAAACCTTTTCTAACTGTGTACCTATCTAAGTGTCTTTTAAATGTTGTTATAGTACCAGCCTCAACTACCTCCTCTGGCAGCTCATTCCATATACCCCCCACCCTCTGAGTGAAAGGGTTGCCTCTCACGTTCCTATTAAATCTCTCCCCTCTTACTGTAAATCTATGCTCTCTGGTTGTTGATTCCCTTACTCTGGGTAAATGAATTTAACTTCATTAAGATTTTGTACTTATTTGGGCTTGGTTAAGTTCAAGAAAGAAAAGACACATGGTGCCTTTCTTTTTTGATTAAAGCACCAATCACCAGAGCCACATTGAGCAAGTCTTAATCAGGGGTAAATAGGAAATGCTGATGGAATTATTACCCTGGCACCACCTCTGAAAAACAATGGTAACCCAGTCCCAATACCGTACAATTTGTTATGGCCAGAGAGACGCATAATTCCTGTGGGTTTTTGAGGCAATGTCATCAGGAAAAACAATGGTAAATTCTGGTTCTGAGACCAGCCATTTATGATAACAAGTTTAAGTAGATACATTGCAACTTTTCTCATTAATTGAAGAGCTTTGTTGTCTTCAAGTTATATAGCTTTACTTTAAATGTGATCGTGAAAATGTCTTTGTTTTATTGCACTAAAATCAATACTGTCCCTGTACGAGAGATAATGCAACCTAAAACATGGACACGGTCTGAACTTCCTTGTATCTCCATTACTCCTGTGCTCTAATCAACATTGACATGCCAGTTATTACTTAACAAAGGGTCAGGACAAGATTATACTCTCACGCTCATTTCAATTTGCAAGTCCATCTCCCTCAGTGACCCTGTGTTTTTGGCATATTCATTCTCTTCACATATTAATGGTGCTGGATTACATCAGGCTGCGAGATATGCAAGTTAGCTTATATTATATAGAGACATCAAAAACATAGAACAGCACAGGAACATATCTTTCATCTCGCCATGTCTGCGCCAACCATAATGCCAATCTAACACATTCAATTTGCCTGCACATGATCTCCCACTATTCCTTGCCTGATCATATGCCTGTCTAAATGCCTCATAAATGCTGTTATCACATCCCCAGGCAGTGCATTCTAGGCACCGACCAATCTCTCGGTATAAAACTTGCTTTGCACATCTCCCTTAAACATTTCCCGCTCACATTAATATATGCCCTTCAGTATTTGACTGTTCTAATGTGGGAAAATGACTGTCTGTCCATTCTGTCGATGAAAATAAACCAGGTTTGTCCAACCTCTCCTTATAGCTAATACCAGTCCAATAGGAAAAATCTTGGTGAACCTCTTCTGCACCCTCTCCAAAGCCTCCACATCCTTTCTAATACAGCATAGGAGACTGAGGGGTGGTTTACAGTGGTATATAAAAACATGAGGGGCATATTTAGGGTCAATGCACATTGCATTTTTCCCAGGGTTGGGGAATCATGAACCAGAGGACATATCATATCATATCATCATATCACCAAGTCCGTGCCGCCCAGTGATCCCCGTACATTAACACTATCCTACACCCACTAGGGACAATTTTTACATTTACCCAGCCAATTAACCTACATACCTGTACGTCTTTGGAGTGTGGGAGGAAACCGAAGATTTTGGAGAAAACCCACGCAGGTCACGGGGAGAACGTACAAACTCCTTACAGTGCAGCACCCGTAGTCAGGATCGAACCTGAGTCTCCGGCGCTGCATTCGCTGTAAAGCAGCAACTCTACCGCTGCGCTACCGTGCCGCCCTTTAAGGTGAGGAGATAGATTTAATAGGAATAAATGTATGAGCTGCCAGAGGAAGTGGCTGAGACAAGTAGAACATTTGAAAGATATTTGGACAAGTACATGAACAGATAAAGTTCATAAGTATATAAACACGGACATAGAAGGGCACTTTGGTCAATTATGGACGACTTGGACCAAAATGCCTATTCCACGCTGTATGAGTCTATAAAATTCGATATCACTTCCATATTCTGCCTTCACCACAGTATTTCAGTGAAATACACCCATTTACAGGCTTTCCTCCTGCCCACCTAATACTGCAATCTAAACACAATGCATGTGAATCTAAAGACTACATTTACATCTTCACCATTGTCCATGACATGCAATATTTTCTTTGTTGATGATTTTACTGAACTGGTAATGCCCACCCAGCCAGTGTTAGCTGGTTTTATCTCAAACTACATCAGTCAAGGCACTTAGAGCAGGACACAGCCTGGTTTTGACAGATAAACGATTATTCCTCTCGCCCTTTCAAAATGAATAAGCCATTATCTCATCCCAGATGAGGGGAGAAAATATATGGTTATTCAATTTGTCTATTGCGTTCAGGTGACATTTCCTTAAATTGAATATGTATTTATGTAGAAATCTTCCAAACAGCCTGTGCCATTTTAACTTGCATTCAGCATCCTGAATTGTACTGTCAAGGTATCCAATTTACTTTATTGATTTTGAGTCATTTATGTTATTTCATGCTAAAATTTCAGACTTTTCAACAACACAGCTATTTAAAAGACCAAAGGCCTCACCTTAAGTTTGTTGGTTATTCTAGTTTTGTTGGTTATTCTAGTTTTGTTGGTTATTCCAGTTTTGTCAGTTATTCTAGTTTTGTCAGTTATTCTAGTTTTGTTGGTTATTTTGGTGATCAGAATTTGTGCAGCTCAGACATAGATACCCTCTAACATTTAGTTAAGAATGCATAATAATCACAGTAAAATGGCTGACACGGTGCTGCAGTTAGTTGATCTGCTGCCTCCCAGCTCCAGTGACCCAGTTCATCCGTCATTGCTGGTGGCTGTGTGAAGCATTCTCCCTGTACTCCGGTTTCATTGAACATATAGAACATAGAACAGTATAGCACAAGAACAAGTCCTTTGGCCCACAATGTCTGTGCCAAACACGATGTCAAGACCATCACATCTACCTCCACAACTCATATATTTCCATTTTCTGCATATCCATGTGCCTATCCAAGTCTTTTAAAAGCCACTGTTGTATCTGCATCAACTTCCACCGCCACCCCTGGCAACGTGTTCCCGGCACTCACCACCCTCTGTGTAAAAACACTTGCCCCACACATCTCCTTTAAACGTTCCTCCTCTAATCCTAAAACAATGCACTCTCATATTTGATTTTTCCATCCTGAGAAGGATTCTGACTGTCCACTAATTCTGTTTCTGACTGTTTCTCCGTCTGGATAAATCTTTTGTTTGTTTGTTTGTTTTTATGTTTTGTTTGCTCTGTAAAGCGTCTTTGAGTTTCTAGAAAAGCGCTATATAAATTAAATGTATTATTATTATTATTATTACATCTCAGTGATGTGTGCGTCATCATGCTAAGAGGCAACTATAAATTACCACTAGTGTACAGACGGGGGCACAAAATCTGCAGAGTACTGATGAGACTGTGGGGATCATGTAGCATTGGGGTAACATGGTAGCTGATGGTTGTTGTGGACTAAAGCTAGTTGACTCTGACACTTGCTGTGTAACATTTGCCAAATCATGTTTTAACTGAAATATCCTCTAAAACGAATCCTCCAAAACGAAGAATTTTCTGAAGACAGATCCCAAACCTTACATATTTAACTATTTCTCTTTCCACAGATGTTGCCTGACTTGCTGAGTGTTTCCAGCATTTCCTTCGCTCGTGTGTCCGACGACATTGTGCCATCGCTTTGCCACAGCCTGTGCCACATCTGTGCCTCTGCGGAGATCGTCCACAGTGCCCGCCTCTCTGCCGCAAATCAGCAGGTGGGCCATTGTCTGCACCTCTCCACAGTTGCATTTTTCAGAGTCCGAGAAGCCCCACTTCTTCAGGTTGAGTTCGCAGCGTCCCAATCCAGTGCAGAGAGGCGGTTTAGGGCTTTCCAGGTAATGTAAGGCAGGTGGTGTCCTGGTGCCATCTGATGTTTGGGTTTGGTACCTGGCACGGTTAACTCTAGTTCCATTAAGCTGCTCCGACTCTTCAAACGTTTCTTGGCATGTTGGTGATTGTGCAAGGGCTGATGGGGTCTGTGTCCGCATTGAAGCGTTCCACTGCAGCTGCCCGATCATGTCTTCGAGCTGGTTCGTCGATGTTGAACCTTTGTCGGCTTCAGGCATCCTATGATTTTCCTGCAGGCATTGTTCTATGCAGAGTCCACCTTGCGTGCATGTTTCGAGCATATCCAGATTGTTGTTGGGTCACTTCCAAATTAGCCGTTTGCCAGTTTTTCAATTACATTGTTCCGGGTGTTGAGCTTTGCCTTGATTTTCTCAACATGTTGGCGATAGGATAAAGTGCGAGCGAGGACCACACCTAGTTACTGTGGGGCTTTGCAGTGTTCCAACAGGACATCGTTCCATCGCACTGGCAGTTGACGTTTCGCATCCCGGTTTCCGGAGGTGGAAAGCTGTGCTTTGCGTTTTTGTTGGGTTTGGACGCAGGGAATTCTGTTGGAAGTATGTTGTCATATTCTGCACAGCTGCCTCTAGAACAGTCTCAATCTGGCTGAAGTCTAAGGATTGCGTTGCGATGCATAAGTTATCGGCATACAGAAACGACCTAGGTTTCGGGATGTTGGGTTGATCATTGGTGTATATATTGAACAACGTTGGGGCAGGGACACTGCCCTGTGGCAGACCATTCTTTTGGCGTCTCCAACAGCAGTTCTGACCATTCACGCATACGAAGAAGCAACGGTTCTCCATCATTGTCATGATGAACTGGACTAGATGAGAGTCCTGTAGTGTTTGTTGCAGTTTGGCTTTCAAGGTACCGTACTTTACAGTGTCATATGCTGCGGACAAGTCTACGAATACTGCACCTGTGATCAGCTTCCACTCAAAGCCATCTTCAATGTGCTGAGTGAGGTTCAGCAGTTGTCCTGTTGTTCACTTTCCCTGGCGGAACCCAGCCTGTTCAGGTATCAGGACATTGTCTCCATCCAGCATGATGCGGTTCAGTGTGCATCTTTCCATCAGTTTGTATGGGTGGCACAGCAAGGGTATAGGCCGGTAGCTGCTGGGAAAATTGGCATCTTTGCCTGGTTTTGGTAAAGCAACAACCTTCGATTTCTGCCAGATTCGTGGAATGGAGTTGGTTGCTATGCAGATGTTAAACATCTCCAGCAGCCATTCTCATGCTCTGGGACCCAGATGTTGCAGCATCTCAGTTCTGATGTTGTCTAAGCCAGCTACCTTGTCAGGTTTCTTCACTTTCAGGGCTTTGGTGAGTTCATCCATGGTGAAAGGTTGAGTGTACCATCCACCATTTCGGTTGTTGCCATCAAAACCTTTGGGGGTGGAGGTTTCTTACCACTACTCTTGCCGTTTAGCAACAACTGGTGGGCAACCTGGTTAGCAGTCACATTTCCACGTGGTTTACTGTGGGTGGGTGGGATGCCTTCCTGCTGCTGTGTCGTAGGTCTGTTGTTTCTATTAACTCCTGCCATTGTCAGCATTTTGCCTCATTGAGTGCATCTGTTTTTCCCGATCTTAGCTGTTTTGTCTGCGAATTGGTCTTCATTGAAAAGTTCTTCGTACATAGATAGTAAATCAGCAGTTTCAGCATCCACGCCTGCAATGTAGTTAAGCCGGCAGCCCCGCGGAATGGTCTTGTGTGCTGCTGTGTGGATCACATCAACAAACTGGTTGTAGTTGTGTGGTGAACTTTCTATATCTTGCACAATATCATCAGTAGACTTAGCAAAAGCCTCCCAGTCCGCCTTTCTGAAATTGGATCGCTGTTGGAATACGGGAGGGTGATTTGGGGTCACAGCAGCCGGTAATGCGGATCCCAATTGGTCGATGCTAAGACCCAGGAATTGGTTGTTCAAGCGTTTTGTGGCAATTGGTGATATTTCTTGTGAAGAGCAGGTCAGGGCAGTAGCTTTTCTTCCATCTACAGCCGTTGAATGATTTTGGTAGTTTAGCATCATGAGGCAGCGTCAGTCCGCCAGTTTCCGCCCACATGTAAGCTGCCCCACCATCTTCATTGTTTTCATTGTAGCCCCATTGGGTGTGGTGGCAGTTGAAGTCACCAATCTAGTTTGGGATGCAGCATTTGAGACATTTACTGGAGATGGCAGATTCAGTTGCGTTTGCGGTGGTTTGTAGACTGATGTGATGGCCACCGATGTGAAGCTGAATGTGATGGTCTCAATACCTCCTTCATTAGAGACAGAGGTGCTTAGTAGCTCTTGATTGAGGATTGGTCTAATGTAGACAGCACTTCCATGTTTGTCATGTTTGCGTTCTGCAACAAGCAGCAATGCCTGGTATTGTTGGGCATCGGTGTTTCGGTCCTTGGTGGGTTTCCTGTAGACAGAGAACATCCCACTTTCCTTCAGAAACTTCCTTTCCTATTAGTGTCACAAAATGCCGGAGTAACTCAGCAGGTCAGGCAGCATCTAGGAGAGAAGGAATGGGTGACGTTTCAGGTCGAGATCCTTCTTCAGATTGATGTTGGGGGGGGGGGGCGGGACAAAGAAAGGATATAGGTGGAGACAGGAAGACAGTGGGACAACTGGGAAGGGGGAGGGGAAGAGAGGGACAGAGAAGCTTATTGTAACCTTGGCACCGGATATGCCTTCACTGTTCCATGACAGGACAGAGAGGGCCGGCCTTGACAAAGGCCCATCCCTGGCTGTAGTCAATCTGGGGATGTGGGGTCTCCTCGGCCGTCTGTCTTCCTTTCTCTTTGTTGTAGCTCGCTGTTGGCATTTGTCGTCGTCTAACATGTTGGCAGGATTGGTCGCCCAACGCGTTACAGAGTGCTTGGTGTCGTCGTTTCCGGGGATCACCACAAGGAGGCTTCTGTCATAATCCCCTTTCCAGCATTATCCTGGTTTTATTTCAGCTTTCCAGCAGCTGCTGTTCTGCTTTATTTTGAAAATCTTCTGCTTGGTTTGCATCAGAAATAAAGGCACATAGCTTCTCCCATCTAGGCTGTTGGCTAGAAATTGGGGAACCTGAACATCAGGTTCATTTTCATGGCTTCATCATTCCAGCTCTGAAAATAAAGTCATTCTCTTCTGTTAATCACTATCTGCATCATCTCCAAGCTCAATGTTTTCAATATCATTCCTTCATCAGCAACCAGCAACCTGCACTGATAGAGCACCTCGGACATAGTGAAATGTCTGATAATGCTTGAGAGGTTGTGATGACAGCTGAACAAAAGCTTTGGAAGCATTAAAGGCTCTTAAAGGATGAAAGAGAGGCAAAGAGAATCCAGAGTTTGTAGACAATAGACAATAGGTGCAGGAGGAGGCCATTCGGCCCTTCGAACCAGCATCGCCATTCACTGTGATCATGGCTGATCATCCACAATCAGTACCCCGTTCCTGCCTTCTCTCCTTATCCCTTGACTCCGCTACCTTTAAGAGCTTTATCTAACTCTCTCTTGAAAGCATCCAGAGTATTGGCCTCCACTGCCTTCCGAGGCAGAGAATTCCACAGATTCACAACTGTCTGGGTGAAAAGGTTTTTCCTCATCTCTCTTCTAAATAGCCTACCACTTATTCTTAAACTGTGGCCCCTGGTTCTGGACTCCCCCAACATCGGGAACATGTTTCCTGCCTCAAGCGTGTCCAATCCCTTAATAATCTTATATGATTCAATAAGATCCCCTCTCATCCTTCTAAATTCCAGTGTATACAAGCCCAGTTGCTCCATTCTTTCAACATATGACAGTCCAGCCATCCAGGGAATTAAGGGTGCAGAAAATGACTGCCAGTGGTAGAGTATTGAAAACAGCTACGTAGCTGGAGTTGGAGAATAATGTCAGGAGAGTTATACATCTGCAAGAGGTTACATAAATAGCAAAGAGAAAAAGCCTTTGAAAATAAAAACTATTAAAAAAATATAATGATATGATCTCAAACAAAAGTCAATCAGAGGTCATTCTGGCTGAGATTTCTGAGTTGTTGTTAAATATAAGTGAGGTGTCAGAAGAGAGGCAAATGTTGTGCCTCTATTCAAGAAGAGCTGCAGGCAAAAGCCTGAGAATCCCGATACGAATCATCATCTATCCATGTCCTCCAGAGGTGATTGCGTATCCCACCAAGTTATTCCAGCACTTTGTGTTCTAGTGAGTGTTGGAAGAAGAAATCATTCAGAGTTGAAGTAAATAGGCTTCACAAGCATTAGAAGTGTCAGATCTGAACTAAATATTCTCTTAGCCTCTCAAAATGTAAACATCTGCTGAGGGCTGGAGATTGTGTTTTTTTCCTGCTGTTATTTATTTCCTTAGTCTTTCGGGCAGTGGTGGGGGGGTTGGAAATCATTGCATTATTACATGACTTCAACATAAATCAAAAAGAAATCTTTCATTTTATGTGCAAATGAACAGAAAACCATTTTGACAACACGATTTATCCATTTTCTGTTGCTTCTGGAAGCATCAAAATGATAAATTGCTCATCATTCCCAATACGGGTACACCTGGCTTTGTAAGACAGAGATGCTAATGTGTCTCTCTGATAATTTCAAAAGCTGACCTGCTGCGGAAGGACCTTTATCCTTACATATGTAACTTGGGGAGGGGAGGGGGGGGAGGGGGAGAGAGGAGTGGAGGGAGAGATGTGTGGGGGGGGTGAGAGGTGTGGGGGGGAGAGAGTGGGGGAGGTGCTGTACCAATACAGGAGAGGCAACCCTGGGGGGAAGGGGAGTGGGGAAAGAGGGGGGAGGGGGGAGAGGGAGGGGCAGGGGGAGGGGTGGGGGCAGGGGAGGGTGAGGGGGAGAGAGGAGTGGGGGGGGGAGAGTGGGGGAGGTGCTGTACCAATACAGGAGAGGCAACCCTGGGGGGAAGGGGGAGTGGGTAAAGAGGGGGGAGGGGGAGAGGGAGGGGCAGGGGGAGGGGTAGGGGGTGGGGGGGAGGGGAGGAAGAGGGGGAGGGGAGAGAGGAGTGGGGGGGGAGAGTGGGGGAGGTGTTGTACCAATACAGGAGAGGCAACCCTAGAGAGGAGGGGGGAGGGGGGAAAGAGGGGGGAGGGGGAGAGGGAGGGGCAGGGGAGGGGGTGGGGGGGAGGGGAGGAAGAGGGGGAGTGGGAGGGGGAGGGGAGGGGAGGGGGAGGGGGGAAGGAGAGGGCGGAGGGAGGAGAGGGGAGGGGGGAGTGTGGGAGGAGAGAGTGGTTTGGGCCCAACGGGTCCACTTGGTCTAGTATTAAATAAATATACAAATGTAGAAGTAGTTACCACACAGCCAATAAGGATAATGTTGCCCATGTTGCTCAGAACTGTGGAGAACCACTCTGTAATCATGTTTTGAGGTTACCAGCAGAGAAATCCTCATCATAGATGTCTTCTGCCTTCTATTCTCTACCTTACAATATTCCTTATTTCTCAATAAAATTGCTCATTGCTTCCCACATTACAACAAATACCCTTCAGATGTTGGCTTTAGTATACAATGGGGAATTCCTACGTTGTGAAAATCCATGTAAATGCAAATCTTGCCATTTTTTCCCCAAGCTCGAGGCAGATACAATACTGGCGCTTACCAAGCTTTGCAATAAGTGCATGGATATGCAGGGAATGGAAGCATATAGAACACTTGCAGGTAGAGGAGATTGGTTTAACTTGACATCCTGTTCAACACTGACATTATGGGTCGAAGGGCCTGTTCCTGTGCTGCACTATTTTATGAATGAACTATCTAATAGTTTTTTCCCCATGTCCTTAATGTGCGGGGATCAAGGTTGGTCCCAGCCTGTTCATAAGACTTCAGGCATATGGTCCTCCTCACTTCTCTCCATTTCAAAATTTAAGTGGGATGAAACGGAGGCATCCAAAGGATACCCACGGGGTCACATGGAGAATGTTTAAACTTCCCACAGACAGCGCCTGAGGTCAGGGTCAAACCAGGGTGTCTGGTGCTGTGAGGGAGCAGCTCGACCAGCAGCACCCTGAATCATGAGGCTTGCAGTTTATAATGCAGATGTGTACCATCCAACAATCACTCCTCAACGTCACACCTCTTCTCAGCTTTGCCCTGTGGAATTCAGCCAAAATAGACTACAGTAAAGATTAAGATAATAACAACCAACTTAAGTGCTATAATCTTTCCGTTTTCCTCCTACACTCCCAGATTCAAGGAGCAAAATACATTGTGAATTATATTATTCAGAATCTTTTATGCCAAATAAAAAACACAAAATGACTTAATAAAAGCCAAAAGATGTGACTTCAGATGACTTATCGTGTGATCAAGGTCGGCTCAAAGTTCACTCCCACCGCTTAACCCTGAAATATGATGACAGAGATGTCATTGTAAAGTTGAGGTGCAGTCACTGTGGACGCAGGGCAGTTGATCTAGACCCAACATGGTCACAGCAGGAACACAGTGACATCTATCATTTAATTTGAAGCACTAATGTTGACTGACAGACAAATATTGGCCTGGAAACTGGTACCCTGCTCTTTGAAATGTTGTCATGAGAATACATATACTCACCTGAGAGGGCAGGCAGGGACTGTAAACATACTTTCCAAAATTACATCTTAATAGTATGACAGAGATTGATATTAGTGCCCTGTCAGATCATTCAGCATCATGTCAGACCCCATTGTCTGCATTGAATTACATTGAAAATCAGTGATTCTTATGAAGACAAAAATATCCATCCACAATCCGAAGATAGACACAAAAAGCTGAAGTAACTCAACGGGACTGGCAGAATCTCCAGAGAGTAGGAATGGATGACTTTTTGGGTCCAGACCCTTCTTCAGACCGTCCTCAAACCACTTTCTGCTGGCCAGATGGTACAGAAGCCCATAATCCCCACAATACCAGGTTCAGGAGCAGCTACTTTCCTACAACCATCAGTTTCTTGAACTGACATGCACAACTCTAATCCTATTTCCTCTCCCCCCCCCCCCCCCCCCTCCCTCCCTTCTACCTATTTCTCCCCTCCCCCTCCACCTACATTCCTTCCTGTAGCTTCACAATTTAAAACATTTAAATTATTTTCACACCTTCTGTCTTTTCATCTCTGGCCTTTGCAAAACCATCTGCCTATCAATAACCTCCCTCACCTGCATCGACATATTACCTGCCCCTCCTCTCTTCCAACTTTCTACCTCCACCTCCCCTCCAGGCCAACAATCTGTCTGAAGAAGGATCCTAATTCGAAACATCACCTATCCATGTTCTCCGAAGATGCTGCCTGACCCATTGACTTATCCAGCCTTTTTTTGTAAATAAACATCTGCAGTACCTTAGATAGACACAAAATGCTGGAGTAACAGCAGGACAGGCAGCATCTCTGGGGAGAAGGAATGGGTGACGTTTCTTCGATCTGAAGAAGGGTCTCAACCTGAAACGTCAGAGATGCTGCCTCCTGTTGAGTTACTCCAGAATTTTGTGTCTATCTTCGATTTAAACCAGCATCTGCAGATCTTTCCTACACATCTGCAGTATCTTGTTTGTACTCTAATTCCATCTTGGCAATTGAACTGCAGACCTGTTTTTGCACTAACATGGACTTCTTTTTTTCTAATTGTATTTTGCACTCATGTCTTGCTTTTATGTAATTTGTTTTTTATTTTTACTGTCTTGCAGAATTTGTGTGATTTATCTATAATTTATGTGTTTGTATGTTGAGTCTATGTGCCTTTGGTGTTGTTGCAAGCACATTTTTAATTGTACCTGTACCTCACTGTACTTGTGCACATGACAATAAACACGACTTAACCAGAATCAAAATAGTCATGACGTCACATAGCATAGAAACAGGTCCTTCAGCATAACTTTCCCATGCCAACAAAGATGCCCCATGTGCATTAGTCCTTCCTGCCAGTGTGTGGCCTATATCCTACTAAACCTTTCTTATACATGTACCCATCCAAATGTCGTTTAATTGTTGTTATATGACCTGCCTCAACTACCTTCCCTGGCAGCTCGTTCCATATACCCACCAGTTCTCTACGATACAGAGAAACATAGAAAATAGGTGCAGGAGTAGGTCATTTGGCCCTTCGAGCCAGCATCGCCATTCAATATGATCATGGCTGATCATCCAAAATCTGTACCTCGTTCCGGCTTTTTCCCTATATCCCTTGATTCCGTTACCCCGAAGAGCTAAATCTAACTCGCTCTTGAAAGCATCCAGAGAATTGGCCTCCACTGCCTTCTGAGGCAGAGAATTCCACAGATTCACAACTCTCTGTGTGAAAAAGTTTTTCCTCATCTCAGTACTAAATGGCCGACTCCTTATTCTTAAACTGTGACCCCTGGTTCTGGACTCCCCCAACATCGGGAACATGTTTCCTGCATCTAGCCTGTCCAATCCCTTAAGAATGTTATATGTTTCAATAAGATCTCCTCTCATCCTTCCAAATTCCAGTGAATACAAGCCCAGTCGGCCCATTCTTTCCTCCTATGAAAAAGTTGCTCCTCAAGTTCCAACCAAATCTTTATGCTCTAAATTTAAACCTTTGCCCTCTGGTTCTTAATTCCCCTACCCTGGATAAAAAGATGGTGCATTTATCCTATCTCTATACAACTCATGATTTTATACACCTCTATAAGATCAACTCTCAGCCTCCTGTGCTCCAAGGAATGAAGTTCTAGCCTGCTCAACCTCCCCTTATAGCCCTGGCCATGAATGTCCTGGCAACATCTATGTAAATCTTCTCTGCACTCTTTCCAGCTTAATGGCATCCTCCATGAGTGACCAGTTAAGCTGTTTTGGGTAGTCATAGTCATACAGTGTTGAAACAGGCCCAACGGCCCAACACAATAAATCTTTCAATACTTTCACCCAAACTTCTGTTGTTATTTTCTATTAGAAAGTAAAGTGTCCTCTATTGCTCTTGTTTCCAAGAACAAACGTTAAAGCTCATTTATTTCACTAATCCACAATTTAGTTGGAACCAGGAATTTTAGCTGTCATAGAGATCGACCAACTGAGGATTAGAGGGAAATGGCAGAGAAATGAAACCTCAGCTCCCTCTACAGACAATTCAAGACGCTGCAGGCATGAATAGGAACGAACAGAAGTAAAGAGTACAGGCATGAATAGGAACAAACAGAAGTAAAGAGGATGGAGAAAGTTCTGTGTTTTCATTTATAATATAATACATGAATGTAGAGAATAAAAATTAATGAATCAAAATCTGCAAAGTTTTAAACAGAGTGAAAGTTAAAATGTGCGTAAAATTGGGGGGTATTGCATTCCAGCTAGGAAGGACTGAATCAACTGCCTCAAGTTTCCCACCAGATTTATATTGGGCGGTAACTACCTCTCTATCCCTGATAAATCCTAAAGGAATTGTCACTTGGTGTTGGTTCCAAAAATGGCTGTTATAATGCTGAAGAACACTTGCATGTCATCGCTGTTAGTGAGTTATCAAGCCTTCTGCATTCTCTTGGTCCTCTGCTTTTAGGTACCTCCTAGAAAAGGGTGGACCCATTGGGCCCAAACCTCTCCTGCATTGGACTAGCACCCTCCCCTCCCTCACTCCCACCTCCGTCCCCTTCCCCTCCCCCCCATCCCCCCCTCCCGTCCCCCTCCCCCTCACTCACCCATTCCATCCCTCCTCAATCCCCCTTATCCCCTCCTCCTCCTCCCCCCCCACCCCATCGCAAAGTCGAAACATCGTACGTTGGTCCCCAACTGCGCAGGCACGGACCTGTTGGGTCCCCATTGTGACATTATGACGTCGAACACGGAGGTATTACTGCACAGGCGTGGCTGACAGGCAGGGCAAGTGGGAAAGGGGTTTATTAAAGTTTAAAACGTGATTATTAAAGTTTAAAAAGTGAATAACTTAAAATATAACAACCATTTGAACCGCAGGCCAATGGTGAGTAAGGTGAGCCAAAAATTGTTGCGCTGCTGTGTACCGTTGTGACTGTATTTTGGTTATAAATATATTTACGAATGAACAAACACACAAACAAGCAAGATGATAGTTTTAGTAATATACTAGACAAAGTGGACCCGTTGGGCCCAAACCTCTCCTGCATTGGTGCAGCTCCCTCTCCTCGCCCCCCTCCCCTCTCGCTCCCTCCCTCCTACCCCTCCCCCCCTCCCTCCACCACCCCTCTCCTCCCCTCCTCCTCCCCCTTTCCCTCCCCCCACTCCACCCCCCCCTTATCCTCCCTCCTCCCCCCCTCCCTTCATCCCCCCTCACTCCCTCCCTCCTCCCTCCCTCCCTAGGAAATAGATTTAAACTTTAAAATGTGAATAACTTTAAAAATGTATCAATTTCAATAAAACTACTTCAATTACCAATAAAGTGACGACTGTGAGTAAGGTGGGCCTAAAATTGTCGCGCTATCGTGTACCGTTTTGGCTGTAGTTCGATTACAAACAAACGAGAGTTTTAGTATATAGATATGCTAGACCAAGTGGACCGTTGGGTCCAAACCTCTCCTGCATTGGTGCAGCACCCCCTCCTTCCCTCCCCTTCACCCCCCCATCGCTCTCCCCAATCCCCTTCCTCCCCTCTCCCCCCACCCACTCCCCATCCCCTTCACCCGTTCCCCTCCCTCCCCTCATCCCCCCGACCCTCTCCCCATCCCCTTCACCCCTCCCCCATCCCTGCCGCCCCACCTCCCTCCCCTCTCCCCCCTCCCTACCCTTCTTCCCCCCTCCTCCCCCCCCCTCGGCCCAACCCTGGACCCGTTGCCGGTCGGGGAGTGCCCCCGAGGCTGCGTGCGGGCAAGGGGGGAGAGGGAAAAGGCACTGACCTCGTCCCTGTTTCTCCTGCGGGCCTCTCCTTTGTGGAGCCGAAGCGTTTCCTGCAGCTCGGCTGCAATCTATGGCAGCAAACGCTGACGATGGCATGGAGCCATAGCCGGGCGGGGTCGTGGGTGGGTGGGCAAGAGTGGATAGGGAGAAGGGACTGACCATTTCTCCTGCTGGCCGGGCGTGGAGCCGAAGCCTCTCCTGCTGCTCGGCTGCGATTGGCGGGGAATGGATGGGACAGCCATCTAGAGATAGAGGAGAGGTGGAACTTCCAATCCAAATGTACCTTCTATTTGCAGTTAATTGGCCTCCTGGTTGGTGAGAGTTAGATGTAACTCTTAGGGCTAACGAAATCAAGGGATATGGGGGAAAAAGCAGGAACGGTGCTGACTCAAAGGGCCGAATGGCTAACTCCTGCAACTATTTTTATGTTTCATCATACTAATGATGCTTCTCCTTGTTAGGGAAGCCAAGAGTGTCTTCACGTGTTAATTATGCCTATTTTCAGGCCAGCCAATAAGCATTGCACCTCCTCTGGGCCGCTTCAAATGGGGGATTGTACGGAAAGAGTCACATTTATGGGTCCTTCAGAGGTCCAGCATTAGTCTTCATACCAATTGGTTTTGTAATATGGTGAGAATCTGTATTCTAACTAGTTATCAATACCACAAAGGAAGGATTTCCATAGGAGTTTGTTGCTCTCTTGTCCTTGATTAGAGCTGCAGATTATTTGATTCGGAAGATAGAGCCAAAATGCTGGAGTAACTCAGCGGGGCAGGCAGCATCTTTGGAGAGAAGGAATGGGTGTTTCGGGTATTACTTGATACCACCAAATCTCTGGTGTTAATGCTATTATCAAAAAATATTAAAAATTTGACATGACCGAACTACGCCTCAAATCAATTTACCAAACTTTTTTCATATTGTGATTCTGATTCTTTGATTCCTTTTATCTCATGTGTTATAGAAATTAATGACAAAAGTGTATTTCATAGACCTGTTCTGAAGACCTCATCTGAAAAACCCACACCACAACTTGACAACCCCAGCTCAGACAATCGATAGAGCTGCATTTATTGCTCATTTGTGGTTGTCCACTATTTATAAGTGAATGGTTTACCAGACAAATTGAGAATGTGTCCGTGGCACTGGAGTCATGGTCAGAGAAAGGACAATAGCTTTCTTTTCCCATAAAGAAAATCAGTTTTTATTGCCAATCCAAAAATAAAGTGATTTTTACTGATAGTTCAGATTTATTTTCAAAGCTAATTCCTAGTTTTAAAATAGTGGAGTTTAAACCTGCTCCCTGGATGATTGGTCTCAGATTACTTTGTGATTAATTATACAAATATACACCAGTATGCAATGTGAATGCAGCCCAGTCCATCACACAAACTAGGCTCTCCCACATTGACTCAGTCTACATTTCACATTGCCTCGGGAAAGCAGCCGACACTATCAAGGATAAACTACACCCCGGCCATTCCTTCTTCATCCTTTTCCCATTGGGCAGATGATACAGAAGCTTGGAAACATGTACCACCAGATTCAGGAACAGCTTCATCCCCGTTGTCATCAGACTACCGAATAAACTTCTCAACTGCTCAAACTGCATTCCCAATCTCCCAACTTATCTAAGGCAGGCATAGAGTCATAGAGTCATGCAACGTGGAAACAGGTCTTTCGGCTGAACTTGCCCATACTGACCAACATGCCCAGCTACATTAGTCCCACCCACCTGCATTTGTCCCATATCCCTCCAAACCTGTCCCTATCCATGTAGTCCTCACACTTTTTTAAACTGCAGTTTCTCTGTGACTGTAACGCTATAATCCTGTAACACCATTTTCTGCACTCTGGTACATTGTCTCTTTGCACTGTCTGTTGTCCGAGTTAGGGTTGATTCTATTTATGTATAGTATGATTTAACTAGATAGCATACAAACAAGTTGTTCACGGTAAATGAGTACAGTTGACAATAATAAACCAAAACCAATACCAATACAATTTATGGAGCTCAGGTTAGCACAGCCACCTCACCATTTTAATCCACTTCCATTTAACCCGAGATAAGAAAAAACTGCTCATTAATATTCTAGCATTTGAGCATCTTCCAGTGCTCGGAGTGGCTCCAGAAACCTGAAGGTAAGTAGTCCGTACAATGCAATTTTCACCAAATCTTGGCTGGTGTGGCGATCTAAATAATAGCAAAGAAGAGGTGCTATTTACTTTCTTGTACTTTAGCACCTCTAAAGGTGCTGCACTCTTCCTGCACTTTACATTCCACCAGCCCTGATCTTCTCTGTATCCTCTTCTATCAGAGGACCACTGGCAAATGTCTTAACTCCAAACTTTGCGGTTGTCTTTCTAAACCTCCTCCTTTCATACTCCTTTTGATTTAAGTGCTTTGTTTCCTTTCTCCTCCTTTCAGTTTAACATCCATTTTGAAAATTTGCCCTTCTTTGATGCTCTTTTAGGTATTTTTCTTAAAGATATATAAAGGCAAACTCTTGCACTAAATTGCAGATAAAAATATGAATAATGTTCATGCACTGGATACTAATTAAAATTCAGGAAATTATAATCTTTCTAAAACGTGCAATAGGAACACTGACCTTAATATCATGTTGACAAATGACTTTTATCTACTTTAATATGGGTATGTTAATGAATGTTAAGCAAATAACTGTTGTGATTGACTGATAGATTTATCTTAATAAGCCTGGCTGGTGTGAGTAATGTAGATATTTGTGCTTGTAGTCAGGTTCAATTGTTGACAAGAGAATCTCTGTCTAATGTAATACCATTGAATTGGCACTCGTGACATACAATACAATACAAACTTTATTGTCATTGTGCAGTGTACAAGTACAGAGACAACGAAATGCAGTTAGCATCTTAACCAGAGTGCATGCGATGGAATAGTAAAACATATAATATATACAGTAATTCAGTAGCGGTAGTGGAAATTCCGGTGAGCGAGATCAGTCACTGATGGGAGGAGTGTCCGAGGGGGGGTTGGGGGGGGGGGGGGGGGGATGGCAGCAATCACCGAAGGCACAGGCACGATGGAGGTGGTTTTAAGACTCGTAGGGACAGCTGCTTGGGCAAGTGACAAGTTGAAGATGTCAGTCCAAACATCTGTCAGCTGCGCAGCACAGACCCTGAGGACGCACCCGGGGATACCATCAGGGCCAGCAGCTTTCCGTGCATTAATCCTGCTCAATGCCGTACACACGTCGGTGGGGGTGAGTGTGAGGTGCTGATGATCAGCAGGGAGCACAGCCTTGATGGCCACCTCTTGATTGTCCCTGTCAAAGCGGCCATAAAAGTGATTAAGCTCCTCAAGGAAAGAGGCGTCGCTGGATGTGGGGATCGAGTTGGTGGGTTTGTAATCCGTGATGGCCTAGATGCCTTGCCACACACGTCAGGAGTCGGAGTTGTTCTTGAAGTGCTCCTCGATCTTTAGCTTGTAGCTGTGCTTGGCCTTCTTGATGCCCCTCTTCAGGTTAGCCCTGGAAGAACTGTAGGCCCGAGCCTCACCTGACCTGTAAGCGGTGTCACGTGCTTTCAGCAGTAGTCTGACCTCACTATTCATCCATGGCTTCTGATTCGGGAATATGGTCATCCGTTTGAGGGTGGTGACACTGTTAATGGTGGAATTGATAAAATCCAGAACGGAGGAGGTATAAGAGTCAATGTCCGTGTGGGAGTCGAGGGTGGCCTGAGCTGCAAACACACTCCAGTCAGCGTTGACATGCCACTGATTTTATGAAAACTCGGATGGTATCCTGCACCACCTCTTCTTGCACAATGTGCAAGGAGGGTACAAGGGAGGATGATAATTGTGGTCTCTGCACTTGAGGAAGAATGTGATGGCACCATAGAGGGTGCAGAGAAAACCATCATGGGTTGGGCTGTATAATTATGGTTACGAGGGGAGACTTGTTCAGATGGACAAGTCTACAGAGATCCGAACTATTTATCTAGAGATATGTGTTCAAATACCCTACACAGTTGGGAATTTTAACTCAATTAATAACACGCTGTGATTATCAATATTATGAGAATGCTATTCACTAATGCCCTTCAGAGGAGGGAATCAGACAACCTTGCTGAAGTCTAGTCAGGCTGATCCTAGTTCTGTACTGGTTTGTATACACCTGAGTGGTTTGTATACACCTGAGTGGTTTGTATACACCTGAGTGGTTTGTATACACCTGAGTGGTTTGTATACACCTGAGCACACACAACAGTGAGAAACTATAATAGAGAAGATGTCCTCCATAGTTAAGTTTCAAGCAGGTTTGTTAAAACTGATATAACAGTGTCAATTGGCTTTTGGAGTGGAAAGAAAACTGTAATTTTTCCCTTCTTGAAAGCCACTTTAATATATTACAATTGAATCTCAAGTAGGTCATATTTAATTGATTTAATTTCAATTCCTCTACTTTCTTCAAAGTTTAAAGAGATTTGGCATGTCTCTGAATAATCTAACATACTTCTACAGATGTAGTATAGCAAATATCTTGACTAGATGCATCACTGCCTGGGATAGCAATTCCAACCCATAGCAATACAAGAGGTCACAGAGAGTGAGGGACTCAGTCAGGTCCCTCATGACAAATCCCTCTTCACCATTGAAAGCATCAATGTGAGACGCTGCCTGTAGAAGGGAGCATCTACGATCATACTCCTACGTACTCATCCAGCCCATGCCTTCACCTCAGGGCTGCCATTGGGCAGGTGTTACAAAAGCCTGAAGTCGCACACCCAGGTTAATATGCAACAATATTTGTCTCGCCCCCTCCCCTGACATCAGTCTGAAGAAGGGTCTTCAGAAACGTCACCCATTCCTTCTCTCCTGAGATGCTGCCTGACCCGCTGAGTTACTTCAGCTTTTTGTGATACCTTCGATTTGTACTTCCTCGACCACTGAACCAGCCAATCTCCATCCACTAACACTCTCCTCCACCTAGCAGAGCTGGTTCTTACCCTGAACAACTTCTTCTTTGACTCCTCCCACTTCCTCCAAACCCGAGGCGTAGCTATGGGCACGAGCTATGTCTGCCTCTTTGTCGGGTACATCGAACAATCCCTGTTCCAGCCGTACACTGGCCCCATCCCCGAACTCTACCTTCGCTACATTGACGACTGCATTGGTGCTACCTCTTGTACCCATGCAGAACGCACTGACCATACATTTCACCACTAATTTCCATCTTGCTCTTAAATATACTTGGATCGTCTTCAACATCTCCCTACCGTTTCTGAATCTCACCATCTCCATCACAGGAGACAGACTAGTGACTGACATCTACTACAAACCCACTGACTCGCACAGCTCTCTGAACTACACTTCTTCCCACCCTGTGTCCTGCAAAAAGTCTATCCCCTACTCCCAATTCCTCCGACTACGCCGCATCTGCGCCCAGGATGAGGTGTTTCGCACTAGGGCATCAGAGATGTCCTCATTCTTTAGGAAACGGGGCTTCCCCTCTTCCATTATAGATGAGGCTCTCACTAGGGCCTCCTCTATATCCCGCAGCTCCGCTCTTGCTCCCCCTTCCCCCCCCCCACTCGCAACAAGGACAGAATCCCCCTCGTTCTCACCTTCCACCCCATCAGCCAGCTTTTACAACAAATTATCCTCCAACATTTCCGTCACCTCCAATGGGTCCCCACCACTGGCCACACCTTCCCATCTCCTCCCCTTTCTGTGTTCCGCAAAGACCGTTCCCTCTGTAACTCCCTGGTCCACTCGTCCCTTCCTACCCAAACCACCCCATCACCAGGCACTTTCCCCTGCAACCGCAGGAGATGCAACACCTGTCCCTTTACCTCCCCCCTCGACTCCATCCAAAGACCCAAACAGTCTTTCCTGGTGAGGCAGAGGTTCACCTGCACTTCCTCCAACCTCATCTATTGTATCCGCTGTTCCAGATGTCAACTTCTCTACGTTGGCGAGACCAAACGCAGGCTCGGCAATCGCTTTGCTCAACACCTTCGCTCAGTCCACCTTAACCAACCTGATCTCCCGGTGGCTGAGCACTTCATCTCCCCCTCGCACTCCCAGTCTGACCTTTCTGTCATGGGCCTCCTCCATTGTCATAGTGAGGCCCACGGCAAATTGGAGGAACAGCACCTCATATTTCGCTTGGGCAGCTTACACCCCAGAGGTATGAACATTGACTTCTCTAACTTTAGATAGCTCCTCTGTTCCTCTTTTTCCCCTCCCCCTTCCCAGTTCTCCCACTGTCTTCCTGTCTCCAACTACATCCTTTTTTGTCCGCCCCCTCCCCTGACATCAGTCTGAAGAAGGGTCTCGACCTGAAATGTCACCCATTCCTTCTCTCCTGAGATGCTGGCTGACCCGCTGAGTTACTCCAGCTTTTTGTGATATCTTCAATTATTATTTTTGCATAGTATTTTTCTTTTCACCATCCTGTATAACTTATGTGAAATTTATACTTTGTGTGTTGTGTGAGTGACTGTGTGTGTGATGCTGCTGCAAACAAGATTTTAGTTTAGTTTTGCAACACAACAGGGAAACAGGCCCTTCGGCTCACTGAGTTCATGCCGACCATCAGTCGGACATTCACACTGGTTCTATATTATACCACTTTCTCATCCACTCCCTACACAGTGGGGGCAATTTACAGAGACCAATTAACCTACAAATCTGCACATCTTTGGGATGTGGGAGGAAACCAAAGCACCCAGAAGAAACCAAAGCCATCACAGGGTAACATGCAAACTCCACACAAAGAGAACCCATGTCAAGATGGAACCCAGGACTCCAGTGGTGTGAGCCAGCAACTCTGCCAACTGCGCTAGTCCGACACCCTACAATTTTTGTTTTGCTATCACCCACTGTATTTGTGCAGATGACAATAAACTGGACTTGACTCTGCTTGGCATGACTTGGGTTGTTGTTTCTGTGAAGTTAGCAGATGAAAGGGGCTCACGTTGTCAACCTCCCCATGGTGAGCCCTGTCAACTGACCTCAGTCAGGCGAACGACAATAAACAGAGACAGCAGAAGCAGAAGCAGCTTCAGAACTTTTGCTGCCTCAAACGCAAGAAGAAGCAGATGAAAACCAACAATAACTTGGCATTGGTTTACAGAATAGGCCTGGCCAGGAATACTGGTGAACTATCTTCTCTCCATACTATGTATATCATCCTTTAAGTCTATCTTAGCTTGGGACATAAGTGTAATTGCTCGGTTACATCGGCGCATTCATTCCTCAGCATGATATCAGCGAACATAAATTCACTGTTCAAAATCCATGGCACATTGCATCAGGCCAGGGTAGGAACAGAATTCCATGTATAATCCATTAGATTCTAGCGATGGCTTGACATAAAGGCCAGTTCCTCTTCCAAACCAGAGGCCTCAGGTATTCAGCCTAATACCCTTGCACACTCCAACTGTCACAGCTCCTGAACCTTGCCGCAGATGAAAACATTGTTTAATATTAGACCATGTGGACCTGTTGGGCCCAAACCTCTCTTGTATTGGTGCAGCACCCTCTCCTCCCCCACTCCTCTCCCCCCTCCCCTCTCTCCCACTCAGGGAGTTTAACTCAGTCACTAAACTGCAATATTACTCACAAGCAATGCAACAGAATGAAAAATCAAAAGAGACCATCAACTCCACTACAAACTTGTAATGGTCTGCTGCCAACTGGCCTAGGACAATGAAATAACAGAATACAGCATTTAATTTCAACAACGGGTCATTTTTTAATCTGCAGAATAGTCCGTTCAATCATTTGTGAGGTTTCAATAAAACCAGTTGGATTGGAAGACCATAACGCAAAAAAAAAAATAATATGGGGAAATCAGTCAGAAAGTCAGATCAGATACAAGCAAGGATAATGAATCACACTTAATTAAACAGGAAATTTAATGTAGGGACCTGGTGTGGAAGAGATAAAGGTGGAATAATCTTCCTCTATTCTCCTTGTCACCCAATAACTAACTGGGCATATCCAACACAGTTTTCAAACAGGCAATGGCATTCGCTCAACAAGTTAACTGAGTGCACTTTACACAATATTCCCCACAGATGTTGCTCATCACGCTGAATTCTTCCAGCACTTTGTTATATAATTCTCCATTTAGTTCAGTCAGAAGAGAGCACCTCTCATGTTTTCACACAGAGTGTAGTTGATATATGGAATGAGTTGACAAGTACAATAATACCATTTAAAAGACACTTGTAGAGGGTACATGGATGGAATAGGTTTAGTGGGATATGGTCCAAACTTGGGCAAATAGAACTAGCACAGTTGGGAGTTTTGCTCAACCGACTTCGGGAGCTCTAACCGCAGGAGCTTCGACCACCCCGAAGCGGGAGTTGGGCCAAAGGGCCTGTTTCTGTGCTGTTTGACTATAACCTTTGGTAAAAGTCCCACACAGCTGTCTGAAAAAAGGCGGGGACATTTCTGTTAACAATCATCAGACCTATAAAAGTTGAATGATCTGCAAAGTCCCAACCAGCAGAAGAATGGATGTGAATCATCTTGCATGTGGCCTGCTGGGCGGAAACTAACACCCAAATAGTCCTGTCAACATTAAAGAAGTTTGTAGTTCAAGTCAAGACACATTGAGTTCATTGTCATATGCACAAGTATAGTAAGGTACAGGTACAATGAAAATCTTGCTGCAGCAGCACACAGGCACAGACTCAGGCCAACACACAAAAACACAAATTAAATGAGTTCTGCATAAAACAAGACGTTCATACGAATCAGAATGTGAAGAGCTGGCCCATGGTAGTACAAGAGGTTCTATTGTTTAAATAGGATTAGGATGGTTCAGGTTGGTTCAAGTACATGATAGTTATAGGAAAGTAGGTGTTTGTGAGCCTCCACACTAGGGACAATTTACAATTTTACCAAAAAGTTAATTAACTTACAAACCTGCATGTCTTTGGAGTGTGGGAGGAAACTGGAGCACCTGGAGAAAACCCATGTGGTCAAAGGTCAGTTTATTGTCACGGGTGCCAATTAAGGTACAGTGAAACTCAAATTACCATACAGCCATACTAAAAAAAAGCACCAACACACACAACTACATAATAGTTAACATAAACATCGACCACTGTGGATTCCCCACATTCCTCACTGTGATGGAAGGCAATAAAGTCTAATCGTGCTCGCTCCGGCAACACATATACTAAAAATTGGAACGATACAGAGATTAGCATGGCCCCTGAGCAAGGATGACACACAAATTCGTGAAGCATTCCATATTTTAAAAAAAAAGTCTAAGCTTCTTCCTCTTTATTCCCCCGCATCTGGGTAGTCGAAACTCCTGTGGTTAGAGCTCTCGAAGTCGGTCCCTAACCAGGGACCATGAGCTCCATGATGTTAAGTCCGCAGGCGCCCACGGTTGGTCTCCAGCAGAGGCTGCCAATTCCACGATGTTAGGCCGCATTGCGGACGGAGATACAATACGGAAAAAAATTGCATCTCCGTCAAGGTAAGAGATTTTAAAAAGTTTCCCCCACTCCCCTCCCCCACATAACACAAGCTAAAGAACACTAAAACATACATTTAACACATACTAAAAAACATCAAAGCAGGAAGGGACGAGACGGACTGTTAGTGAGGCAACCATTATGGGCGCCACCCGGTGGTCAGTTGGTCAGAAGGAGAACATATAAACTCCATTTAGACAACACCCATAGTCAGGATAGATCCCGGGTCTCTGGTGCTGATAGGCAGCAACTCTACCGCTGCGTCACCGTGCCGCCCTGAGTTGTAGCTGGAAGCACACAATGTATGGTCTTCTGGTCTGCCTGCTGTTCATGGATCCACATTCTGGCTGACTTCAACTCACCAACCTTGCCTTGCCTTCTCATTATTATTGTGGAATCCCTCAACAACCTCACTCCTTCCTTTTCGCTGTCATCTTCTGATGTCCTCCATACTTCTGAGGAATCTACGATCTCTGAGTTCTGGCCTCTTGATCAGACCCTGAATTCACTTATTTCACCATTGGTGGCTGTGCATTCTGATCCTGATCCTGGATTTCTCTCTCCTTACATTTCCTTTCTCTCTCAACATGCTCTTTAAAAGCACTCTCTAATACTGAGCATCTCTCCTGATAGTCCAAAGTAGCTCAAATTGTATTTGTTAATGCTTCTGTCAAGTGACTTGAAACATTTAGCAATGTTAAAGGTGCTCCATAAACACGTTGTTATACATTTGCTATTCTAACCACCTTGAACATGACACTGATGGAGCGTGACTGTTAATTGACAATGTCTAAAATTGCTTCCGTTTAAAATTTTTGTTTTTCCTCATTTTTAAAAATTTACTGCCCTATTTTAAATGTCACTGTTGCTCTGGTGTCATATCTTTGTGGATAATTTATATTGGCAATAAACACTTTCAATTTCTGCTACTGTCTTTGGCATTTAGCACTTCCCTTGACTAAGGCCACTGTTGAATTCTGACAGGCATCTGTTATGTTGCAAGCAGAGACCAGTCCTGAATGTAAAGGGTGAGTGAGCAGACATACAGTGGTGTCAAAATTTGACCTTTGTTGTTTGGGCTAAGTGTTCAGTGCAGTAACATATGCACATTCAGCACCACTCCTGAAAATGGATTTCAATTGACTTGCATGTCCCAATGTGCATTTTAAAACATTCTGTTCATATTAGTGATTTTATGTCATAGTGATATTTCAATTTGTTTCTGTTTCATTTTTTCCTCTATTTCTTAAAGGTGCAAGATGTACTCGATGGCAGCACAGTGGCACAGCTGGTAGAACTGCTGTCTCACAACGCCAGAGATCCGGATTTGATCCTGACCTTGGGAGTTGTCTGTGTGGAGTTTGCACATTCTCCCTGTGACCATGTGGGTTTCCTCCAGGTGCTTCACTTTCCTCCATCATTCAAAAGACGGCAGGTTTGCAGGTTAATTGGCCTCTGTAAATTGCCCCGATGTGTAGGTAATGGATGTGAAAGTGGGATCACATAGGAGTATAATTGAATAAATTATATTCAGAATGGGAGAAGTTTCTTTCATTCTAAATAGTTCTCAATGTTGTAGATCTAATTAGGAAATAAAGTGCCAGTTGCACTAACATGGACACATTTTCTCTTTGAATTCTAAAGAATCACACTACAAAAGATTCAAGAGTTGGATGCGTACATTAAACAGTAAAAAGAGACACATCACATTATCCAGCCAGAAATGGGTTATTCCCCCATCAGTCAACATTAATCTGCTGTGTGACTGGAATTAATATTCCAAAAATACCCTACATTTTCTGACCATGCTTCACTAATTATGTCTTGCTGCCATGAAACTGAAAACACAAAAGACTGTAGATGCTGGATTTAGCAACAAAAACTGCTGGAGGAACTCAGCAGGCCAGGTACCATCTGTGGAGTCAACGTTTCGAGGCAAGACCATTCTTCTGGACTGAGGAGCTGTCCATTTCTTTACATAGATGCTGGCTGACTGGCTGAGTTCCACCAACAGTTTGTTTTTGCTTGTAATGATTATGCTCTGCAGCACCTGTAATCTGGCTTGGGTGCCAAGTGGGATGTCTGGAACCGGAGTTAGACTCCCCGAGGTAGACGATAGAGGCACAGGCAAGCACTGAGAAAGAGCGGCAGATCGACTGTCGGTGCCTGTAATCCGGTTTCCTTTTCACCAGAGGGGCTGCCTGTCCTGCTGACTTATTCCAACATTGGTCTATCTTTGGTTTAAACCAACATCTGCAGTTCCTTCCGACACATGAATATGCCCCGTTTGTTTCTTAAACACTTCCTGTTACAGTCATATAGCATGGAAGCAGGGCCTTCGGTCCAACTTGCCCATGCCAACCAAGATGCCTCACCTACACCAGTCCCACCTGCCCAAATTCAGCCCACATCCCTCTAAACCTTTACTAACCATGTAGTTGTCCAAATGTATTTTAAATGTTGTTATCGAACCTGTCTCAACTACACCCTCTGGCAGCTTGTTCCATAGACCCACCACCCTGAGTGTGAAAAAGTTGACCCTCAGGTTCCTATTAAATCTTTCCTCTCTCATCTTAAACCTATGTCCCCTTGTTCATTATTCCCTTAGTCTGGGTAAAAGACTGCATATTTATCCAATCTATTCTCCGCATGACATTACGCATCTCTATAAGGTTCTGCCAGCTAATTGACTGAAATGATTGTAATATATTCAGAAACATTAAAACACTGTGTGCATACATCAAAAACAGTATTAGTCGGTAAGCAAGAAATGGCATTGACTTGTGTGCATGTTGACTCTTCACACTCCAGCCTTGTCTTGTAAACTACATGGGTCTCCTGCCCAACTGGAATATAACATGTTCGCACACTGAGTGCAGAGCACAGAGTTGCCATGCTTATTCAATCTTTGTAATTCTAGTATTAATATTCACTCTCTATAAAGTATACTCGAGCTATATTCGCTTTCCCGAATCAAATTTGTTAAGTTTAGTTTAGAGATTCAGTGCGGAAACAGGTCCTTCGCCACCACGATTCTGAGCCGACCAGCAATCCCCGTACACTAGCACTATCCTACACACAAGGGATAACTTTACAATTTTTTTTACTGAAGCCAATTAACCTACAAGATTGTTCCCGATGTTGGGGAAGTCCAGAACAAGGGGTCACAGTTTAAGGATAAGGGGGAAGTCTTTTAGGACCGAGATGAGAACGTTTTTTTTCACACAGAGAGTGGTGAATCTGTGGAATTCTCTGCCACAGAGGGTAGTTGAGGCCAGTTCATTGGTTATATTTAAGAGGGAGTTAGATGTGGCCCTTGTGGCTAAAGGGATCAGGGGGTATGGAGAGAAGGCAGGTACAGGATACTGAGTTGGATGATCAGCCATGATCATATTGAATGGCGGTGCAGGCTCGAAGGGCCGAATGGCCTACTCCTGCACCTATTTTCTATGTTTCTATGTTCTAAATGAATGAAAGATATCCGAAAAGTGACGATGATCCCTGTACTGACTGACATGTGGAAGAAATATATATTTTTAAGTCTACATTGGTCCCATAGCAGAAGCGTCCACGTCACAAGGCTGGAAACTGGAAGTGTCCTGAGCTAATTCTGTTACTACCATCCACTGATTGTCGCTGGAAGCTTGCGCCCTTTTCAGGACGGACAATGATAGTGATGCAACATTTCAATGATGGACACGAAAGAAGAAGTCTACATTGCACCCTAGGAATGAATGACATTACAGTGGCGAGGGAGTTTTACTGTTTCTTACCTATACGACATGTGTGATAGGCCAGATCAGAGGAACTTCACTCTCAATGTTGGTGTGATTTTTCTTTTAGACCATTGTAGGAGCTCGATGCCATGCAATTCGTGATGCCCAGATCCTGGAGAAGGAACAGATAACAAAGGGAGGAACTGAAGGGAATCCACATTAGTCAGAAAATGGTGTTAGGTAAACTGTTGGGACTGAAGGCAGATAAATCCCCAGGGCCTGATGGTTGGCACCCCAGAGTAGTCAAGGAGGTGGCCCTAGAAATCGTGGAGGCATTGCTGATCATTTTCCAATGTTCTCTCGACTCTGGATCATTTCCTGTGGACTGGAGGGTAGCCAATATAACTCCACTTTTTAAGAAAGGGGGAGAGAAAACGGGGAATTATAGAGCAGTTAGCCTTAGATCAGTAGTGGGGAAGATGATGGAGTCAATTATTAAAGATGTTATAGCAGCGCATTTGGAAAGCAGTGACGGGATCAATCAGTCAGCATGGATTTATGAAGGGGAAATCATGCTTGTTTAATCTTTTGGAATTTTTTGAGCATGTAACAAGTAGAATGGATAAGGGAGAGCCAGTGGATGTGGTGCATCTGGACTTACAAAAAGCTTTTAACAAGGTCCCACACAAGAGTTGGGGATAGTGTATTGACATGAATAGAGAACTGGTTAGCAGATAGGAAGCAAAGAGTAGGAATTAACAGGTCCTTTTCAGAATGGCAGGCAGTGACTAGTGGGGTGATGCAAGGCTCGGTGCTGGGACCCCAGTTGTTTACAATATATATTAACAATTTAGACGAAGGAATTAAATGAAACATCTCTAAGTTTGCGGATGACACAGAGCTGGGAGGCAGTGTGAGCTGCGAGGAGGATGCTGTGAGACTGCAGAGTGACTTGGATAGGTTGGATGAGTAGGCAGAAGCATGGTAGATGCAGTATAATAATGTGGATAAATGTGGCGTTATCCACTTTGGTGGCAAGAACAGGAAGGCAGATTATTTTCTGAATGATGTCAGATTAAGAGAAGGGGAGGTGCAATGAAACCTGGGTGTGCTTGTACATCAATCACTGAAAATAAGCACACAGGTACAGCAGGCAGTGAAGAAAGCCAATGGCATGTTTGCTTTCATTGCGAGAGGATCTGAGTTAAGGAGCGAGGAGGTCCTACTGCAGTTGTACAGGACCCTGATACTACACCTGGAGTATTGTGTGCAATGTTGGTCTCCTAATTTGAGGAAGGACATTATTGCTATTGAGGGAGTGCAGTGTAGGATCACCAGGTTAATTCCCGATATGGTGGGACTGACATATGATGAAAGAATGGGTTGACTGGGCGTGTATTTAGAAGGATGAATGGGGATCTTATAGAAGCATATAAAATTCTTAGAGGATTGGACAGGGTAGATGCAGGAAAAATGTTCCCAAAGTTGGGGGAGTCCAGAACTGGGGTCACAATTTAAGAATAAGGGATAGGCCAATTAGGACTGAGATGAGGAAAAACTTTTTCACCCAGAGTTGTGAATCTGTGGAATTCACTTCCACAGAAGGCAGTGGAGGGCAATTCACTGGATGTTTTCAAGAGAGTAGATTTAGCTCTGAGGGCTAAGAGAATCAAGGGATATGGGGAAAAAGCCGGAACGGGGTACTGATCAGCCATGATCATATTGAATGAAGGTGCAGTCTCGAGGGGCCGAATGGCCTACTCCTGCACCTATTTTCTATGTTTCTGTTTCTATATGATCCAAGTCAAATTAATCATCTCTGCCTGGACATGACCCATATCCCCATATTTCTTGCATATCCATGTGCTTATCCTGAAAGCATGTTGGATACTTTCATTTCTTCCTTATATGAAGGAAGAGTTTCTAAGTTTCTATCTTTTCATTTGTTTGTTTCAATCGGGTTGGCTTGGAAGGAGAATAGATCACACTCACATGTCGTATAAATCTGGGATTGATCTCAGTTTGAAGTCAACAAATGATTCATTCTCCAAATACCATTGGCCTTTCATGGATAGTTGCCTTGTGTGGTGGAAAATTACTTGGTGAATTTCTTCAATGAGGAGTCTGTGGTTTTACCTCATCATATAAGAAATGCTGCCTGACTCGCTGAGCTACTCCAGTACTTTGTGTTGCTTGCTCAAGTATCTTAATCATCTCTGGTCATAACCACCCTGGTAAGCTTAGTCATCATTAGGCATCCTAGGGCTAATGAATTAATATGCTGGAGCCCAATTAATAAGAATATTTAAATGTTCTGGAGCTGTGACAGTATTTTAAGGGCACTTTACAGGATTACTTACTGCTTTACAAGGAAATTAATTTGTGCTGATATCTGCAATGTAGACTTAGCCTCAGAGGACATTTTGATCCCTTTCAGAATCCGTGGATAGCTGCAATCCAAGCATTATAATTCCATTTGCACCACAGGCCACATTGTGATTGAATTCCTTGCAGACAGAACTTAATTCCTAAACTGCTGGAAATGATCTCTGAGAATCTGCCAGTAGCTTTAAACTCTGATTTAAATATTCCGTGACACAAATATGAGTTGGTATTGACTGACAATGAGCAACAAGCTGTAATCTTGTCTTTCCAGCTGTAATTCCAGCTGTGCATTCTCCACTTGCTTTGCAGACGAATGAGTGTGTGTAATGCTCATTGGTGTCTTGATAGTTGCATCTTAGTTTTAGTTTAGTTTAGAGATGCAGCGCGGAAACAGACCCTTCGGCCCACCTTGTCAGCACCGACTAGCGATCCCCGCATATCAACACTATCCTACACACACGAGGGACAATTTTTACATTTACCAAGCCAATTAACCTACATACCTGTACATCTTTGGAGTGTGGATGGAAACCGAATATCTCAGAGAAACCCCACACAGGTCACGGGGAGAACGTGCAAACTCTGTACAGACAGCACCCATAGATGCGATCGAACCTGGGTCTCCGGCGTTGTATTCACTGTAAGGCAGCAACTCTCCTCTGTGCTACCGTGCCGCCCTGTTGCATTGATATTTACCCAGCCCATAACCACTAACTGATATGCCGGGGAGATGATGCATTAGATCTCATCTTCTGCAGCAGCAAGGGATTGCCAAGTGGAGAGGGGGGCAGTTCAGGAATGTTCCTGAGTTCTCCTTGGAAAGCTGTAACATTCCTACTGGCTCATGATAATCCCCCTTGTATTTGGAATGGAAAGGTGGCATTCAGAATGGTACTGAGGATCCAGTATCCCTTCTCCGGGACTGCACAAGAGCCCAATGTCATACGTGGAGCGACCACAACACCTCTCAGTCTGCCTGCCTGCCCCCTCAAGCACCTTCTGTCCTCGCTGTAGTAAACCTTAGGGATCCCACATTAAACCTCATTGACCCACAGATTGAGTGGAAGCATTGATGCACAACTTAAAATTCCTCTGAGTCAATATCACTAACAACTTCTCCTGGACCATCCATATTGAAGCAATGACCAAGCTGGCACACCAATTCCTCTACTTCCTGAGAAAGCGTAGGAGGTTTGGCATGTCCCCTACAACTCTCACCAACTTCTACAGATGAACCATTGAAAGCATTTTATCAGGATGCATCACAGCCTGGTTTGGGAACAGCTCCATCCAGGACTGTAAGAAATTGCAGTGAATTGTGGACGCAGCCCAGACCATCACAGATAAAGGAATATATTGGACAGACAGGAGAGAAAAACAGAATTAATGTCCGTTGAACACCTCCGCTCAGTCTGCCTAAACCTACATGATCTCCTGGTTGCTCAACACTTTAACTCCCCCTCCCATTCCCACACTGACCTTTTGTTTGTCCTGGGCCTCCTCCACCGTCAGAGGCCCAGCGCAAATTGGAGGAACAACACCTCATATTTTGCTTGCGCAGCTTACACCCCAGTGGAAGAGACATTTACCTCAAACTTCAAGTAACCCTTTCATTCCGTCTCTGTCCATCCCTCCCCCTTCCTAGTTCTCTGACCAGTCTGATTAAATTTTATCTGTGTGCTTCATTGTCACCTTTTCCTAGCTAACAATGATCTATTCTACATTTTCCTTGAACCCCGCCCCATTTGTTGTCTCGTTTTCGCACCTTACATTTCCTTATCTGTGTCTCCCTCTCCCCGACTCCCAATCTGAAGAAGGGTCTCGACCTGAAACGTCACCTATTCCTTCTATCCAGAGATGCTGTTTGTCCCGCTGTCACTCCAGGAAGCCAAATACAAAGCTCAAAATGGGAATGGGATGGAGAATTAAACACACAGGTGACTGGATCCTCAGAGCCACTTTTGTGGACAGACAGGAGGTGGTGTACAAAGTTTTGTGGTTCCTGTTTATTTTTGTTTTCTCATGAATGTCAAATATGGCACATTAACATGGAAGAACTACAAGAAAATCGTTGCTTCACCTGATAGGAGAATTCGAGCCCCTGGATGGTGGGAAGGGTAGAGGTAAAAGTGCAGAGGTTGTATTCTCTGCAATTGAATGGGAAAGTGCCATGAGAAAGGAAATGGATATTGGTGGAGATGGAACAGTGAACCAGGAAAGCATGAAGGAACCAGTCCTTTGGGAATGATAAAAGGTGCAAAGATGTGCATGGTGGTGGAATCTTTCTGAAGGTGCAGGAAATTTCTTCCAATAAAACCATGTGATCTTGTTGACTGAGCACTCTTTCTGACTAACCAAGTAGCATAGCAAACCAAATTAGAGTTTAAGCTTTGATTCCTTAAATAAAACAAACTTAGAGGAAGGGATTACTAAATACATTCCAGTTGACATGCTTTAATATAGTAATCCAATACTTGCCATGATATCCCACACACTTCCTACTAAGTATTAGTCATACAGCCATGGGGCTTGTATGCTTTCAACATAATGCAGTACCTGATGTATTTTGGGGAGTTTAAGTACTGTGAGATGACTGATTCCTTTCAATTTAGATTTGAAAGAATCTCCACACATTTCTCATTTAGTTTTCCATCAGCCACAGAGCAACCTGGACACCATTCAAAATTATGCTGTCAGGAACAATAATTCTTGAAGTTTCTTCAATTTGATTCAACTTGCTACGTGGTGGAAATTTCTGTAAATCAATTTGATTTGCTTCGATCAATTTTCCAGAAAAATCACAGTATTAAGATTCATACAAAATTGCTTCTGCCAATGCTTCTTAATGACTGATATGACTTCGTTCAAATATTAAGTCTTCAGTATTCAAAGTAGAAATATAATTGCAGGGCTTTAAATTTTAATGGTGAGTTTTTTTAAAGGAATTTAAAGATACCGTTTGAAAGATATTACAACACAATCCTCTTTATGACTCTTTTTTGATATCAACCTTGTCTGTAAATTGTCCCCAGTCTGCAGAGAACTAGAGTTTTCACACCGTGACTGTCCCGAAATTAAACTGATGTTCTTACCTCAAAAAAAATCTTCTCAGATGAAATAATTGAACCGAATACTTTTGCAGATATTTACCAGTCTTCTCGTTTATTTGTTTGCTCCTGAATATCAATATTAGCCCCCACAGTGCGCCTTCCTCGGGAACACGGCCCGACGGGCGGCAGGGCGGCGCGACATGGTGGCGCAGCGCTAGAGTTGCTGCCTTCCAGCCAATGTGGCGCCAGAGACCCGAGTTCGATCCCGACAGCAGGTGATGTCTGCGCTGAGTTTGTACGTAGGTTTTCTCCCACACTATAGATTTGTTAGGTTAATTGGCTTGATGTATGTGTAAAATTGTCCCTAGTGTGTGCAGGAGAGCGTTAATGTGCGAGGATCGCTGGTCGGTGCAGAAGGTGGGCCCAAGGGCCTGTTTCCGCGCTGTATCTCTAAACTAAATTAAACTCCAGTGATCAACAAGTAGCCAATTCACTGGATGTATTCAAGAGAGAGTTTGATATAGCTCGGGGCGAATGGAATCAAGGGATGTGGGGAGAAGCCAGGAATGGGGATGATCGGCCAAGATCATATTGAATAGTGGTGCTGGCCTGCACCTATTTTCTATGTTTCTATACTGGAATATCCCTTCTGCCCACAAAGTCACTGACTATTTCCAGTGATCAGGCAGTGGCCAAAGTTGGGAAAGTGGAGAGCATTATTTGGCCACAGAAGTGCCACCTAAGATACAAGAGACATACACATATATAAACATATATGTATATATGTATATATGTTTGGCCACATGCCAGCACAGGCAGTGTATTTGGCCAGTTGACTGTGTCTTGTTCTACAGATGTTCCCTGACTTTGTGAGTTTTCCAAACATTGTTGTTTCCTAACATTTTCTGTTATTGTTTCACATCAAGTATCAGGTTTTTTTAAATTGCCTCTCCTTCATTGTTGCTCGCATATTAGCCAATGGTCCTTCAATACACAGATGCATCAGGACAGCTAGGGATGAGCACTCAAAGCTAGTTTTGGCATTAGTGTTTGGACCTACATATTCATTTTTTTAAATCATTTTACTTTACCAGAATGATGAATTGGTGAAGGACAATCTTGAAGCAAAACTTCCTAACACTGAAACTTATACATGGGTGCTTAGTGTTTCCAAGGCTTTTCACAAATGACATTCAAATCTAAAAAGTAACCAGCTGAAGCCATGACTAAAAGCATTCAAAGTTAGAAAAAGGGTGGAGAGACTAGAACAGGATTAATTTAGTAAGGTCAGTATAAAGGATCAATTACAAATATTTTGATTTACAAAAGAGTTGCATTGCTAGAAAGCATTTTGCTTTAACCAAAAACTCAAATAAAAAATGTTCCCCATGAGCTTCAATACGCAGAGCTCCTGGATTTTGTCAAAAATATCTAAACATTAAAAAATACATCACATATTTGAAAATTAAAAAAATTGCAATGAAACATTTACGTTATAATAAAAACATACATAACACACCTCTTCAGGGTAACTGAGTGAAACATACAAGACCAAGAAGAGTCTTAACGGTGGCTCTGGACAAGATATTTCTCCTTATGGGAGAATCTGGAACAAAGGGATCAAATGAGTGAAAAAAAGTCAGTCATTTAAAGGTGAAAGGGGTATTTTTCTCATGAATCTTTGACACCATTGTTCTCAATGATGGAAGCAGATTCTTCAGAAGGGGTTGAAAGGTTACTGTGACAGGCTGAGTTGAGTTTGCGAACAGAGCAGAAGATTGAATGGACCAACAGGCTCCAGAGGCTGTGGCCTCTCTGCTCCTAATACATATCTTGTTCGTGGTGGCTATACTGATTGAAGTGGCAATAGGGAAAGGTGAGAAGCAGTTTTCGGTGGTTTTCAGATGATGATCATGATTTCAAACATAGACTTTGCTATTGGTAGTGTGGGATCATTAGGAAAGGTGTCAATGGAAATCTGGACAGCCTTATTCATCCAAAAGCCTTCTTGAAGGGAGCCATTTTAGTGGTGGTGTAATGCCAGTGTCTTGTTCCTCTTGTGATCGCAATTGCTCAAGCTCTAACAGATTTTCATTTGCAAATTCTGTCAAATGATTCTAGTAACTCTGCCACAATCTCAGCATCATTTGTCAATATCTTTAGTTTAAAGATACAGCATGGAAAAACGGCCTTCAGCCCATTGAGTACACACCAACCACTGATTACTAGTTCCCACGTTCTATATTATCCCATTTTCTCATCCACCCCTTACACATTAGGGACAATTTACAGAATCAGATTTGTCATTGCCATTTGACTCTAAAATAACAAACCTTTATCTACACTTTCATGCAAGCCTTGAATGCAGCAGGTCCATGGGCAGTAAGAATGGTGTCAGGAGCAAAAAGCTACTAGGATAGTTAATGAAGTTATCAGCAGTAACCAGATATCCAAAAACAATGTCAACAATGATTAAAAACCCTTTGGTTAATCCTGGCACGCCTGCCACAAAAAGGATATATAATTCTGGGAGGCACGATGGCACAGCGGTAGAATTGTTGCCTTACAGCAAATGCAGCGGAGACATGGGTTAGAATCCCGACTACGGGTGCTGAAGGGACTGTTACCACGCTGTTTCTCTAAACTATACTAAAATGCCATCTGAAATATTCAAGGCAGCCATGGTGGTCTGAATCTATTGGCAGTTTTGTTTCACCAGCATCCTCACATTCCATCAAGTCTCTTCATAATGACTTCACTTTTGGCCGGATCATCAACTTAGGGGCATGTACTGTTGATTCGGATCTAACTACAGTTAATCCAGTATTCTGACTGTTAATTCTGCCCATTATATCATTAAATATGTGTCCAGAGGTACCATTCTGGGTAGGAACCTTTGTTGTGTCTGCAGAGTTTAGGCCTGTTGATGCTGCAGGATTTAATGCGCAGCACAACCTCAACTTTTGCATCAAAACAATTGCTCTCAGCTTAATATTAATGCTTAGAGCTTGTCATGATTTCTTAGCACAGGAGCAATCCTCATAAGTACTGGAACTTTTTAAATGCCATTGCGCACACAATTATAGACAATTGGTGCAGGAGGCCATTCGGCCCTTCGAGCCAGCACCGCCATTCAATGTGATCATGGCTGATCATTCTCAATCAGTACCCCGTTCCTGCCTTCTCTTCATACCCCCTGACTCCACTATCCTTAAGAGCTCTATCTAGCTCTCTCTTGAATGCATTCAGAGAATTGGCCTCCACTGCCTTCTGAGGCAGAATTCCACAGATTTAATAATAATAATAATAATAATGCATTTTATTTATATAGCGCTTTTCATATACTCAAAGACGCTTTACAGAGATTTTGAGAACATAGGGAAATGAATAAATAGATAAATAAGTAAATAAATAAATGAACAGAGAAAGGAGACAGAAGGTGAGGTGACCTTCAGTGGTTGAAGGCAGTACTGAACAGGTGAGACTTCAGCGATGTTTTGAATGTGGTGAGTGTGGAGGAGTCTCTAACGGTTTGGGGTAGTGAGTTCCATAGGGTGGGAGCAGCGATGGAGAAAGCCCTGTCCCCCCAGGATCTGAGTTTGGTCCGGATGTGGGGGGATAGGAGATTGCCAGCGGCAGAGCGGAGGGTGCAGGTGGGAGTGTGCCTGTGGAGGAGGTCGGTCAGGTAGGATGGGGCCAGGTTATGGAGGGCTTTGTGGGGTTATGAGGAGGATTTTGTACTGGATTCTCTGGGGGATGGGGAGCCAGTGGAGTTTATAAAGGACGGGGGTGATATGGTCACGGATCGAGGTGTGTGTGAGTAGACGGGCAGCGGAGTTTTGAATGTATTGAAGTTTATTGATGATTTTTGAGGGTGCGCCATAGAGGAGGCTGTTGCAGTAGTCCAGACGGGAGGTGATGAAGGCGTGGATGAGGGTTTCTGCAGCTGTGGAGGAGAGGGATGGACGGAGACGGGCAATGTTTTTGAGGTGGAAGAAGGCTGTCTTTGTGATGTGTTTGATGTGTTTGTCGAAGGAGAGGGTTTGATTGAGGATGAAGTTTTGGGTGGATTTGGTGAGCGTTTTTGGACCAATGATGATGATTTCAGATTTGTTGCAATTGAGTTTGAGGAAGTTTGATTGAAGCCAAGATTTTATTTCAGTGATGCAGTTTGTCAGTGTAGAGTGTGTGGTGGGGGAGATTGACTTGGTGGAGATGAGGAGCTGGATATCATCGGCGAAGCAGTGGAAGTTGAGACCATGACGGCGGATTAATTGACCAAGGGGGAACAGGTAGAGGATGAAGAGGAGGGGGCCAAGGACTGAGCCTTGGGGGACACCTTGGGGGAGGGGAGCGGTGGGGGATTTACAGTTGTTAATGGAGATGAACTGGTGTCTGTCAGAGAGGTAAGATTTGAACCAGGATAGGGCTGTGCCGGTGATGTTAAGGGAGGTTTCAAGTCGGGTGAGGAGAATGGAGTGATTTATGGTGTCAAAGGCGGCGCTGAGGTCAAGTAGGATGAGGATGTTGAGGTTGCCAGCGTCGGAGGAGAGGAGAATGTCGTTTACAACTCTCTGACTGAAAAAGTTTTTCCTCATCTCAGTTCTAATTGGCCTACCCCTTATTCTTAAACTGTGGCCCCTTGTTCTGGACTACCCCAACATTGGGAACATGTTTCCTGCCTCTAACATGTCCAACCCCTTAATAATCTTATACGTTTCGATAAGATCCCCTCTCATCCTTCTAAATTCCGGTGTATACAAGCCTAGTCGATACAGTCTTTCAACATACGACAGTCCCGCCATTCCGGGAATTAACCTAGTAAACCTACGCTGCATGCCCTCAATAGCAAGAATATCCTTCCTCAAATTTGGAGACCAAAACTGCACACAGTACTCCAGGTGCGGTCTCACTAGGGCCCTGTACAACTGCAGAAGGACCTCTTTGCTCCTCTTGTTATGAAGGCCAACATTCCATTGGCTTTCTTCACTGCCTGCTGTACCTGCATGCTTCCTTTCAGTGACTGATGCACTAGGACACCCAGATCTCGTTGTATGTCCCCTTTTCCTAACTTGACACCATTCAGATAATAATCTGCCTTCCTATTCTTATCAACAAAGTGGATAACCTCACACTTATCCACATTAAACTGCATCTGCCATGCATCCGCCCACTCACACAACCTGTCCAAGTCACCCTGCAACCTCATAGCATCTTCCTCACAGTTCACACTACCACCCAGCTTTGTATCATCTGCAAATTTGCTAATGGTACTTTTAATCCCTTCATCTAAGTCATTAATGTATATTGCGGTCCCAGCACCGAGCCTTGCGGTACCCCACTAGTTACTGCCTGCCATTCTGAAAGGGACCCATTTATCCCCACTCTTTGCTTTCTATCTGTCAACCAATTTTCTATCCATGTCAGTACCCTACCTCCAATACCATGTGCTCTAATTTTGCCCACTAATCTCCTATGTGGAACCTTGTCAAAGGCTTTCTGAAAGTCAAGGTACACCACATCCACCGGCTCTCCCCTGTCAATTTTCCTAGTTACATCCTCAAAGAATTCCAGAAGATGCACCTATTGTGATTTCCCCTTCGTAAATCCATGCTGACTCGGAACGATCCTGTTACTACTATCCAAATGCTCCGCAATTTCATCTTTTATAATTGACTCCAGCGTCTTCCCCACCACTGATGTAAGACTAACTTGTCTATAATTTCCCGTTTTCTCTCTCCCTCCTTTCTTAAAAAGTGGGACATTAGCTACCCTCCAATCCACAGGAACTGATCCTGAATCTATAGAACATTGGAAAATGATCACCAATGCGTCCACAATTTCTAGCGCCACCTCCTTAAGTACTCTGGGATGCAGACCGTCCGGCCCTCGGGATTTATCAGCCTTCAGTCCCATCAGTCTACCCAACACCATTTCCTGCCTAACGTGGATTTCCTGCAGTTCCTCCGTCACCCTAGTCAAGTCAAGTCAAGTCAATTTTATTTGTATAGCACATTTAAAAACAACCCACGTTGACCAAAGTGCTGTACATCTGATTAGGTTCCAATGGAAAAAAAATGAAACATACAGTAGGATCTCTTGCCACTAGAACATCTGGGAGATTGCTTGTATCTACCTTAGTGAAGACAGATCCAAAGTACCGGTTCCACTCGTCTGCCATTATTTAGGATGTCTTCCAAATACAAATGGAACAATGCAATCTCAATCTATGTGGTATGGGAGAGAGCAAAACATCCATATACCGAGATTAGCATTCTTTACATTATAGTAAAAATACTTGGCATAGAAAAGGTAAAGAGACAGAATGTTTTTTCTCCCCAGGGGGGAAATATCAAAAGCGACAGGGCAGGGATTTAATGGGAAAGGATGAAAGTTTAAAGTAGCTGCGCAGGGTAACATTTATTTAACACAATGGTTGTTGCCTGGAACGAGGTGTCAGGGGTAGAGGTGGAGGCAGATACAATAGTAGCATTTCAGAAGCTTTTGGATAGACTCATGAATGTGCAAGGAATGGAGGGATATGAATCATGTATAGGCAAAAAGGATTAGTTTAATTTGACATCATGTTCGGCTCACACATCATGGGCTGAAGGACCTGTTCTATGTTTTATGTATTAATTATTGTATAAAACAAAAAGTATCAATTAAGGAAGAGGCATTGGAAGCAACAGACAGGAGGTGGAATAAAAGTTGGCATTAGCACTTTAGAACAAGAGACAAAAAGGTTTCAGCAAGATTGATGTGTTTCTGGAATGTGAGAATAAATCCCACCAATCTAATTATACAAAGAAATCCCAAAAAGTTAAAATATTCAAAGTCAACGAATGGTAAACCTCTTGTTGCAATAAATTACTTGTTCTGATAACGATCGGATACCTACGTGGAGTATGATTTGAAAAGTATTTATTTTTTAATTCCATAAAATAAGGTTTTCTGAACATATTGCTGCAATATTCTACAAATGTATTCAACCTCAGTAGATCAAAAAGGTATTGCCTACTAGATAAATATATATTTCTTGAATGCAGGAGACATTAATCATTTAATTTTCGCCAGCGCTGCTGCTCTTCGCTCCGTGTTCTGAAACAAAGCTCGGATCAAATTCTTTGCCTCAATTGGAGAAAATCCTGCTGCAAATGGTCCTTTCCCATCGGTCCATCTAAACACAAGATTAAAGGAAGTTAAAAAATGTCCGAACTTCGAATGTGCTACAAGCTTAAAATTAAGAGTGTCATCAAATTGGCTTTAAATTTAATTCCAGTTGCTGTATTTTTAACCTGGATGCCAGAATGAGTTAAAATATACTTCTGTCACAATGTTACAATCTGGCATATCAATATTTCAAAGATCGACACAAAAAGCTGGAGTAACTCAGCGAAACAGGCAGTATCTCTGGAGAGAAGGAATGGGTGACCCGAAACGTTACCCATTCCTTCTCTCCAGAGATGCTGCCTGTCCCGTTGAGTTACTCCAGCTTTTTGTGTCTATCTGCGGTTTAAACCAGCGTCTGCAATTCCCTCTTACACATATCAATATTTCATCTGTTACAAAATATTAAAGCAAGATCCCATCTAACTTTCACGAACAGAAGCCATAATCCCCACAGCAATGTTGAGGACATGAGCCCAATTCTTCATGAGCCTTGCATGTTGTCAATATTAATATCCAAGAGGACCAATGTCATATGCCTTTGTCAAAGGCCTTATGTGCCTTTGTCAAACCATCTTCCTATTAAAAAACGCCTTCACCTATATCCACCTATTACTTGCCAGGCTTTATCATGCAAATCCTCTCTTCCAGCTCCCCCCCACAACAATCAGCCTGAAGTAGGGTCCCGACCAAAAACACCACCCATCCATGTTCTCAAGAGATACTGCCTGACCCACTCGGTTACTTCAGCACTTGGTGTATTTTTTAATGCTGCCAAGGAAAATATCTGGACTTGATGAAATGACCAAATGCTAATTTGGCAAATTGAATTTATCTAAAGAACCAACTTTTACTTAGGTGTTCGTGAAGAATAACCTCAGTATTGATTTAATGAGACTCAACAAAATCTAATACCATATCCTTTCCTAAAGGAATGATTTGACTTTATCCTGTGGCCTGCTTGTAGTCCAGGATCATACCTGTCCACCAGCTCCTGCAGACTAGCCTGAAGAACTTTCATCAGCTCTTTGAATTTCAGCCATTTTGGCACATAAATTGGTATCTCTTCCTGAAAATTTTTGTTCTTGCTTTCTTCAAGTAATGGTTGAAAAATTCCAGGCCCCTCTTCAAGTATAGTTCTGCATAATGCATAAAGGCCATCAGCACTTTCCGAGGTGATGTCCTACAAGACACAAGGGACAGACTATAAAGAAAAGCAGTCAATAGAAAACTAATTGTAGAAAATCTGTGTTCACATGACATTCAGATCAAAATCTGTTTGAGTGCGATATTATTTTTGCAATCATAAAACAAATCGTCTCAAGAGCATGATTTGTATCTAATCTAAAGGCAAACAAAGTGACATGTCCACACCACGGTTGCACAAAATGTGGTGCATTTAAATTCCATACGATTGCATCAATCTGGAATTTAAATACTAGCAACAGCAATGATAACCACTGAAGTATTAAATTTGGCAAAGACCATCTAGTTTGTTTATGTCTTTCATGGAAGGAAACCTGCCTTGCTTTCCCAATTTGGCCTTGTGTAACTCAACCCACCAACATGGTCATTCTTAATGGAAATTGGAGGCAATAAATGCCACCATACCAGCAACATCCACAGTCTTTGATTGGTATCACAAAAAAACTCTCCCCATTTCATTTTCCATTACCTCCAGCATTGTGATTTTGTTCACAATATCTGTAATTGCTGTATTAAGCAAAGTTCCCAAAGCTTTGCAGTATATGTGAACTGGAAGTACATCTTGCCAAACTTTGCCCAGCCGCTTTAACTGATGAATCACCTGTCGGAACAAAAAAAACTCTGTTAATGGTTAGAATAGAACAATCTGAGTCAATTATCAGGTTAGGTTAATGGAACAGTGTGAATAATAGCATCACTCCTTAACTGAATAATTGCAAACTGAACAATTGTTGAAATCCAACAACGCTTCTGATACTAATCCTGGGGTGAAGTACAAAAGAGGGAATGAGACATACAGGAGGAAACAAATCGGGCACATGAAGCAGAGATGTCATGTAGAACTGTGACTTTGTCGGTAGTAGATCAAGGCATCCAATTTTATGCACATATTTGAGTGTCCTTCTAATAAGTGGGGTAGGCTTACACTATAACCATGTCCAACAACGTAATTTCAAGCCAAGAATAAATGTATACAACAAAACTCAATGCACAGAACTCCCTTGTTCATCTGACCTTGTGTTGCAATAAACAGTGGCCAGAATGTTGTACTCCACTTACAACCCATGGGTCTGGATAAATTTTAAACTATGCTTAGTCAATGCTGCATTGTGCACTTATGTGCATGCAACCAAGAACAAATCTGTTTCCATAACAATTATAATTAATTAGAATCAGGGTGCCCTATTTTGTGCTGTCTAATGCTTGAAATAAAATTTTCTGCAGGGCAATACAAGTAAACTCAATTGAGTGGTAACCGAGTAGTTTACAGTAATAAAAAAATGAAAATCTAATTCTGAACTAAATGAAGAAAACACCAACAGTTAAGTTGCTTTAAAGCACTCACACTACCCAGCTCCAAATTCATATTCTAAACATACACCGGGCTGAAACCTGTAATCAAATACCAAAACTTTGGATGCGTAATGAAAGTGGTTGGAATTTCTTTTTATAATCTTCAAATACATTCTTATCCAATGCCATAGAAAGGTTTGAAGTACTTCCTCAAATGAAAATTCATTTAAAAAAGGTGACATTATAAACAGGAAATGCTGATGTCAAATAGGCAGCTTTCTTTTTAATAGATCAACGGATTGGACCATGAAATTCAGATGGACCTACACTGTAAGCCCAGAATTTCCTGATATTACTCTACACGTCTGCATTATCCTCACCCTTTACCCATTGACCACGGTCATGCAGGCTCAGTAGAATAATAGTTAAACTCAGTCAAAAATAAATTAAATCAAAATATAATTAAATATGATGCATGCCATTTTTAAAAAAAGTATAATCCTCAAAAACCACAATTTAAGCCAAGTTATGTATTTCAAATGTCTGTTTTCAGGTGCAGTCAGATTTACAGTTTTTCCAAATAGAATTTGCAGCACATAGAGGCCATTTGGCCCAAATGATCTATGTCATTCTTATGTTTACATGAAACTCCCTTCCACCTTCCTCAGCCAGCAGCATATCCTTCTATTCTACATCCCCAAATATCATTATTTAATTTCTCCTTAGATGTAGCTAAATTGACATCCTTACAATCTCCTTGTGGTAGAATATTTATTGGTGCCAAATTTACATGTATTTTGATACAAAGGATGCACTAAAATCGCTGCAAAGATCCAGTCAAAGTGAAGAAACTACTTCCACTGGCATTAGTTAAGAGCAAATTAACCCAGATTTAATGGGATTGTTAAAAACATAGGAAATAGGAGGAAAACGTTTTTCAAGCAAGCAGTGACAATATGGAATTTGCTGCCTGAAATGTGGGTGGAAGCAGATTTAACCATGCCTTTCAAAAAGAGGTGGACAAAAAGGAAAGTGAGTGCAGGAATAGAGCCATGGAAAATAAATAATTAGATTGCTATTTACCAGACGTCAGCTCAGGTTCCAAGTAACAAATGGCTACTACCAAACCCCACTAATGTTAAATCTAAATTTACAATTCGGTCACATCTTGTACATTTGTTTTCTGGAGTAAAAGAACACCCACTTTCACAGCCCTTTCTGATTAGTAAAAGTTACGTTTCTCTTTTTTTGCACCAAATCTAACTGTTTTTTGTAGCCGATGGACTAAAACCTTCCTTGGTATATAGGCATTTCATTTTTTCCAGAGTTGTAACTGCAATGATGTCAGTAAGCTCTCTGGCAACTTGCAAATGGAGAAAAAGCAGTTATGTCTAACCTGTCGGACAGCTTTGCTTGCAGCTGAGTAATTATCAGCATCTTCCAGACTTGAAAGATTTCTCGCAGTTGATAACCTTTCCAACAACTCATCTCTCTGCGTGCGCAACTGTGCCAAAAAACATTCCGTTCCTGGCAAAGAAAAGTAATGCTGCTTAAATGCAGGTTTAAAAAAATATTTTATAAAGATGGTCAGAATTTCAACAATACATCACTGTTCTTCAATTTATATGCATTTTATAGACTGTTACAATATACCAGCTTCAAATTTATAACAATAATTCCAAATTGATTTAATTTTGATATCACACCTTACATTCATTGTGCCAATTGGCATGTACTTTCACATGATGAAAGTAGATTATAATTCATTCAACCAGTGTACAGGTTACTTTGCAATTTAAAAGATTTACTTCAGGTCTTTAGACAATAATAGAAGTTTAATTACATGCCAAAAAATTGAGCAGTAGGACTAACATTAATCAATATTTACAACACATCCAATTTTTTCCTCTGCTGCAGCAATCCAATTCCTTTGCTTCCATTTATCTCCTCATACTCATAACATAGAATCTTCAACAAAAAAAATCACCCAAATGAGAGCACTGCATCAACATGTGGCAAAGTCACAAATACAAGACAGGCCAAGTAGAAAAAAAGGAGAGATTTCAAAGGAGACAGCAAAAACATACCAAACCAGGCAGCTGTTACCCATTCACCAATATTTGGTGTGCAGAACTGTACCCTGAGAGTTCCAGTCTTAAAGAATGAATGAATATGCAGTTGCACATCACTTCTGATCAATTTTTTGGGGGTCAATTTGTTGTACAAGCACTCAATTACCTCCTCTGGCAGCTTGTTCCATGCTCCCACCACCACTTGTGTGAAAAAGTTACCATTCAGATTCCTATTAAATCTTTTCCCCTTCATCATAACCTACATCCTCTGGCCCTTGATTCCCCGACTCTGGGGAAGAGACTGTGTGTCCATCCGATCTATTCCTCATGATTTTATACACCTCTAAGATCACCCCTCATCCCCCAGCCTGCTCAACCTCTCCCTTTAGCTCAGACCCTCAAGTCCTGGCAACATCCTCATAAATCATCTCTGCACCCTTTCCAACTTGACATCTTTCCTATAATATGGTTCCCAGAACTGAACACAATACTCTAAATGCGGCATTACAAACGTCTTATATAGTTGCAACATGACTTCCCAACTTTTATACTCAATACTCTGACTGATGATGGTCAATGTGCCAAAAGCCTTTTTGACAACCCGTATCAACCTTTGATGCCACCTTCATGAAAATATGTACCTGCACTCCTCGATCCCTCTGCTCTACAACACTCCCCCAAGCCCTACCATTCACTGTGTAGGTTATATTTGCTTGTACGGTAGTGCAAGAATTGCTGATTAGTAATAATATCGTTAACTTTCCAAAATGCAACACCACACATTTCTCTGCATTACATTCTATCAACCACTCCACAGCCCACCTGGCCAACTATTTTCACCATCTACAATACCACCCATTTTCGTGTCATCTGCAAACTTGCTAATCATGCCCAGCACTGAACCCTGAGGCACATTACCAGTCACAGGCCTCGGGTCCGAGAAGCAACCTTCCACCATCACCCACTGCTTCCTTCCAATTTTCTATCCATTCAGCTATCTCTCCTTCGATCCCATGCAATCTAACCTTCCAGAGCAGCCTACTGTGTGGAACCTAGTCGCTTTGATATAGTCAATATATACAACATTTACAGCTCTGCCCTCAACCTTTTTGATCCCATCTTCAAAAAACTCAATTAGGATGGACTCTGAGCAGAACACTTTTCCTTAAACTAGCAATGCTTTAACCGACAGCTGCATATAACAACAATTCAGGACACAGCTAAACATCATAAATCCATACAACCATCACATTACGTTAATGAGATGTCTTGGGGTTATCTTTTATAATATACAAAATACCTTCCAAATACAGTCTAATAGACTATGGTCACCACTCAGTTACAGAAATATACATAAAACCACCATCCACAGCTAAATGAATTTGGCGAGACCCTGAGAATAATCAAATCAAAGCAAGAATACAGGTTAAATTGATGTCACCTACTGTTTAGAAGGTGCTCAGTTCACACGTGTTTCTTCCAGATCTTTTAAGCACATTAGAAACCCAAAAATGTTGGTGAAGTTAAAGATTACATGTCTATATCCTCCTCTATATCAAAAGTAACCACCTCAGAATTAGAATCAATTGAAATTCCCATAAGCAAGGCAAGAAAATTCAACCCGACACAGAAACAGCTGTGATTTTAAAATATGGTTCTAATTCACATTTAACCGAATTAAGTCACCATGACAAATTATATTGAAGGCTGGAGATATGGAACAGTCTCCAATTGTTTTAAACATAGTAGAGAATTGATCATAATTGCTGGATAAGCAAATGTTTTAAAAATCTTTGACATGCTATTCCAATGAATAAGTGAAGCAACATCTAGTTACACACCTAATCGCCTAAAACTTGGCACAAAGTCTACGAAGGTTGCAGCTCCATGGCACAAAGGACTTGGAAGCCTATACTGGAATTGGTGTCCAAGCGTGATCAAATGGTGAGCAATGTACATGCAATTGTTGTGGTGGATCGCAGCCAGCTGGGGCAACTTCTGCAGCGTCTCCCTATTTGAAAATAAGAATGGATGGGTTAGAATCTACCATAATGTAGTATCTTCCTGAAACTACACAACTATGTATGTATTTAATAAATACAAAGTCATTTTGAAATAACAGTGAAGGTTAAAAAGATCAAGTGCAGTTCCGATCCGAAATACCACCTATCCATGTTCTGCAGGAATGCTGCCTGACTCCGAGTTTTGTGTCTATCTTAGTGCAAATCAGGTTTTGTTACTGCTGATATTAACACAACAGCAACAAGCAGCAAAAAAAACCATGTTTTACCCAACTAATTGTCAAGATTAGGGAAGATAAATCCTACCCATAAGAGAACTTTCCTCGAGTTTCGAAAAAATAGGTGACTTCATTAAAGCAAAATATTTGACAGGATAAATGCATGCAGAACATTTCTCCTGGCTGCCATGTCTGGGGTTGAAACTGTAATTGGGTCAATATCTTTCATTTAATCCTTGAAATGCTTCAGCACAGATGTGTGGGTATTTGGTGCAAGGAAGAGACTGGCAGATTTCTGGGCACTAAAGGCATCAATAATACAGGTTGATGGAGTTGAGGTCAATTGGCCACAATCTTATTGTGGTCGTACAGAACACATTAAATAATTTATATAAGAAGATAACTGCAGATGCTGGTACAAATCGAAGGTATTTATTCACAAAATGTTGGAGTAACTCAGCAGGTCAGGCAGCATCTCGGGAGAGAAGGAATGGGTGACGTTTCGGGTCAAGACCCTTCTTCAGACCCTTCTTCAGACATTAAATAATTTATTATTTCTTGCATTCAACAGTGAATGATTTGATGACCTAGCCAAATAGGTGGAATATGTTATTACTAATCAGCAACTCTTGCACTACCGTACAAGCAAATATAATGAATCCATTAAAAACGGTAATGGAATTAAAAACAAACTTAAAAATTTCAAACTTACTTGTGATATGTCGGAACAACATCGTAGAACAAGTGGAACATGTTTCTAACAGTGTAGAACAACTGCACAGCACTGAAAAAGCAAATAAAGTAGAAATCAGCTGCTCAAAGATGTAATTCAAAAAGTTATTGAAACAGTGCATTGGCTGCCTAAATCATCCTGGTATTTCCTTGAGTGAACAAAATTGAAGAGTGAACTTGAGCCTGGGTGCTTAGTCAGAGCCCAAATCTGACCATGCCAAGGATCAGGTTGGCGATCAAAAAAATCCTAAACTCTGGTCAGATTTCACTGAGCCAGAACTTAACACAAAATCACTTCATTGTTTGGTGTTACCATAGAAAGTTTACAACATAAACAGCCATTTAGACAATCATGCATAGGATAGTCAAACAAAACGAATCCAACCTAAGCTCATCTTCCAGTCGCCTTGCTGATCATTGTTCGAGTACTATAAAGATCAAATAGTGTAAATATGAATATTTACCTACTTCTCAGAGTAAGTTCCAAACATCTACTAATCTCTGGGTAACAATTTTCTGCACCCCTTTAATCCATTGTTTAAAATCAATTTTCTGACTTCTGCCTAGGGAAACACACCCTTCTTGTGATACAGGAGGCCACATTATTGGGTTATGTTTTTTGATATTATAAAAAGCAGTTACTTTACATCTTCCCCATACAACAAAATGATAAGGAATAATCATAATATCAGGGCTGTATCATGTAGGAGTGACATCAGAAAATACTATTCCCCCAAAGAGAGCAACAAAAACCTAAACTTTTCGCCATGAAGCCACGAGTTTGAAGGTCAGTTGAAATATTAAAATGCAACATAAAATAATCCAACATTTTGCTAACCAGTCAGTTCCTTCCTGTTCAGTACTGCCTTCAACCACTGAAGGTCACCTCACCTTCTGTCTCCTTTCTCTGTTCGTTTACTTATTTATCTATTTATTCACTTCCCTATGTTCTCTAAATCCCTGTAAAGCGTCTTTGAGTATATGAAAAGCGCTATATAAATGTAATGCATTATTATTATTATTATTATTATTATTATATGTTGCCCACTCCAGTGCGAAATCTCCTCAAGGTATGACTACTTTGAAGTTCTTCTCCTCTCTCCAAAGAGAGTTCTGCATCTCTCTACATCACTGTCTATATCTCTCGTTTCCCTTTCCCCTAACTAGACTGAAGAAGGGTCTCGAGCCAAAAAGTCACCCATTCTTCTCTCCAGAGATGCTGCCTGTCCCACTGAGTTACTCCAGCATTTTGTGTCTATCAAAAATTGGGAAAAAGATTTGAAGTGCAGAGCATCTATGACCTAACAAAATGCTGGAACATCCTTGAGGAACTCAAATCCTGCAAAATTTACTGGATGCGATGAAGTTGACCTTAAATTTCATGATCACATCAATTTCATTGGCTGCTTGATTACACTACTTTTGAAGTCTGAAAACCAGATTTTCTTAGATTAATTTTACCCAATTTTTAACCTGCAACAAACCCCTGGGTTTTGAGCATCTTATGAACAGAAATTTGAATCAAACATCTTGGATCCAAATGGTAAGAATTTATTGGAAAACACCACAGTACTTTAAACTGGAGCCTTGTGGCCAACAATGTAGCAAGTGGACCAATTTTCCAAGAGTTCAAAATCTCTAATTGTCTTTCTGAACCACAGGTTTAAGACGCCAAACAAAGATACTTTCACAGGTAACATTTACCAAGGCTATAAATGGTTAATACTTAATTAATCTATCCTTTGAAGCGACATTAACTAGTTTAATTGAATTAATATCACAACCCTCTTCGGTTCTATTTTGCCGTCCCCTTTTATTTTGTAATCTATCAAATATTCATCCACACTTCATTTTAAGGAGCTTTATGTGATTCATGAATAAAAACAGATCCCTCTTTACTTCACCCACTTTCAGTCTCTCCATTTGGCAAATCTGCCTTTTGATTTCTCTTCAGCAAGTGTATGAGCTCACACTTCCCTAAATTAAACTCCACTTGCCAGACCTTTGCCCACTCATTCACCAATAATCCCATGGTCGATTTACAATATTACATGCCCTTCTGCTTATTTTCGTTTCATCAGTAAATTTGGAAGCCTTATATACCGTTCCTGCCAGCAGGTTATTAACCCTATCGCCGACGAGCCAGGTGTACATTTCTGTGTTTGAACGTAACCAGGAAATGGTAATGGGCAACACGAGCTCCATTCACTCCAGAATCCATTATGCAACAAAACACAGAATTACTTGCCATTCAGGTGTGGCACTTATAGCCTCAGAAAGTGTCTGATAAGCTAGTTCCACCAGTTTCTGGACGGATTCACTGATGCGGCAGGTAGGCAAACACATTGTTCGACTGCTGAGTTGCTTCCCGCTGCCCAGGTTCACCATGTCACTCAGAACAATGTTGGAAGTCATGGGTACTTTTACTTTGCTGACTAATCCCAGACTGGGAAGCTTTGGAATGGAGATCATGGAATCAGCTGTAATCTGAAGGTAGAGCAACCAGTTAGGATTTTTTTTTAACCTTTTCACAAAATTTGTACCAAATTTAAACTTAGTTATAAATAAAAATGTAGGCAAGCAAAAACTGGAACCACGGGGGCACATCCACAGGACAAAGCACTTTATTCAGTCAAATTTATAACAGTTTGGAACTTCCTAGTCGATCCATAAATTGTTCCCAACAGGCTCAAATTAATTTGTAAATGTCCCTTACAGAACATTTTTCATCTATTAATTTACACTGTTCTAAAATAATAACAAAATTATTAGTAGCCAATTCTGCTCATCAGGTCTGGAAGAACCTCCTTTCAGCCTAACTGATCTCTCTATATATCCACTTCTCTCTTTGAATGGTGCATTTGCTTTGCTTTTACAAAACAAGGACATTCATAAATTAGGATTGAGCATTCTCAAAAGCATCAAGCATGCCAATGTTGTCCACAAATAACTAACTTAAATCCTGCACATAATTACACAACAAATATTACTTGCCAAGTTTGGTTTAGTTAAATTTGAACCTCTTGTTCATTTATCTCTACTTAGAATTAATCGTGAAGTATTACAGGAGTAGAATGTGGGGAACAACATTACACATGTTGCACAATATACACTTAAATTATGGAAAGGTCCAAATAGACAAATATGTTAGCTCTAAACCTAGTTTGTGAAGTAGTATTTGGATTATGCTGCATTAGTGCAATAAAAAGAGAAATTAAGAATAACATACAAGATTAAAAAGTGTAGTCAAATTTCAAAGCTTCATCTATCGTCACACTGTCTATCGACAGATATTAAGAGTGCAGAACATACTGCAGAATAAAATGTGCCAAAGTAAATTGGTGTTTATTAAATTAACTGACCCACTTCAAGCATTTTCCAACATTTACTCAGTTAAGCCAAAAACTAAACTGCAGGAATACAAATACTTAATCAAGCCAAATCACAAACTCTCGCGTGGAAGTATTGCCAGTGATGCTTGCCACCCTGGCCATTCCATTTTCTTTTGTCTATTTTCTGGGAGAAAACACAGCAGCTAAAAAAGCCTGGACTTACAGACCTGGTACATGGATAGGAAAGATTTGGAGAGATATGGGGGCCAAACATGCAGATGGGACATGGGGCATTGTGGCCAGCATGGGCAAGTTGGCCCAAAGGGCCAGTTGCCATGCTGTATGACAATGACCATTTACGTACCACCTTCCACGAGGTGCTTCTGCATATTCTTAACACTACCACATTTGGTTATTCCATTACTGTATTTTAATTTTTTTACCACTACTTTGGATTGCACTACAATATTGCACCATTCTGCTGTCTTGCATTCATATTTATGAATCATTACTATATGAATGTTCTATTGTTCTATTGAATAACGTTCTAATATGAACAATTGTCTATTGTCATCTGTGAACAAGGAATTTCTTTGCACCCTCTCCCTGGTGTATATGACAATAAACCGATCTGATCACTCCCATATGTGCTGGGGCTTTGCAAGCATTTACTAATTCACCTTAACGGTGTTATGGATCTCAGACGTCATCAGGTTTCTGGCAGTCACAATCACATCTTGACATTTCTTACTGGCAAAATGAACATTAACATTTCTTGCATATTTCAATAGGTCCGTGGAATGGCTCTGCAAAAACTGCATCTCTTTGAGTTTTTCCTCAAATTTATCTGTTGCTTTTATCACCTGGAAGGGAAAACCAAAAACAGAATGTTAGTCTTGATCTGCATAACAAGATTCTGTTCCTCATTTTCATCCCTGTAAACAATCACCATTCAATCACAAACTCAATTTTTGTAAGAAATGGCAGGCAAGAGTGCATAAGAGACATGGCCGTCGTTCAAGCTAATCTAGCATGCACAACCCTGGCCGATAATTTCACCATTTTTTTTTACACACTCCACTTTCCGCAATTCAGCTTTTGATCCATCTGTCAAAGGAAATAGGTCCTTCCCATTTTGTCTAACTGCCTTATAATCTTGTACACCCCAATTAATTTTCCCCTCTGCCTCAAGAAGAAATTAACCCTATCATGGATAACCTTTCCGCACTGGGCATATTTTTCATAGACCTGGAAAAACCATGTAAAAATTCCTCTGTAAGCTCTCCAGTGCAATGACATCTTTCCAGCAATGTAATAATCAGAGCCACATGGTGGACAAGCTGCATCATAAAGCTCCAATATTATCACCCTATTATTATATTGTATGGTTCAGGTAATAAAGGGAGTCATCCATCAAGCCTTATTGTTCTATTCTGGTGCTTTTTAAGGATGGTTGAGCACACATCCCTAGGTTCCTCTTCTTCAGCACCTGACCGATGATGTACAATTTTCTTTGTGCACCCGACTTTCTGGATTAAATTACATTTTACAACCCAACAGTCCAATTCATTTGTTTCTATCCTGCAATCTAAAGTCATCATCCAAATCGGCAATCACTATCCCAATTTTGTGACAGAAAAGGCCATAGAAACTTGTTCCACAGAGTATACAATTATATTAAAAAGTCAGCAATGAAAACTGAATGCTAATTAGGAATGTGCAATGGAAAATACACCTGGTTCGGCAATTAAAGGTCCTCGTTCGCACACATGTTATGGTAAAGTGTCCATACCTCTTCATACAGCTCTAACTGGCAGCTGTTTGCTGGTATAGAAAATACCAAACAGTTCTTAATAATGATTTCTGATAATTCTTCCCAGATCATGCCTCCCAGCAACTCTGGTAGATTTATATCCTGCTTTTCTTTACAATCCACGGCGTCCCAGAGCGGAATATCTACCATAACACCAAAAAGGAAAGCCAATTAAATTCTACATACTCAGCTACGTATCTTTCTCTTAATTATGCTATGAATCTAATTTCAGAACGGCATAATTACAAGACAAAAATAAATAACCTACCCACAATGCAGCGAGCGAAAGGGACAAAAGAAAAGTCTACATACGAAGCAAATGTTGGTACAGGAACTCCAAGACGATTGTGATCTTCTGGTAAACCTTTGCTGGTAACTCATGTTCAGATTTGCTTTTAACTGCGCTGAATCTTAATAAGGCATCATTAGCCCGAAGTTCAATCTCAACATCAAGGGATGGCTCGATAACCAGTGGTTTCAAAATATATTTCAACAAGATCTGACCTGCAGAGTTTGGACATTGCTATTAAGCAGTAAAGATGACCGAGAGCAAAACAAGTAAAGACAATCATTTTGTTTAAAAATGTCATTTGTGTACGATCAATTCCTCCCAAAGTTGCACTCAAAGACACAATTAATTGATTAATATGTCAACCTCTTCTCGTAGAAACAGCTCCTGTGACCTAATCGGTATAAAAACAATGCCAGTAAAAATTGATTCGCTGAACTTTTTTTTAAACCAGCACATAAAACCAAGTTTTAGAATAAAATGTAAAAGTTCAGAAGTCATTAAGCAAGATTATCAGCCATGCTAAACGTATGCAGGCTGCGTTAAAAGTAATACAACCTCATTGGAACATGCTGCTATGACAAAGGAGGTAGAGCAGTGAAATACATAATTTACTGTGTTCCAAAATTCAAACTTTCCTCAGAAGAAACTGGGGAGAGGGGGTATAACAGTTTAGTGACCAATGCCTTGAGTAGCTTTTAGGTCAGATATTGAGAAATTTATTTCTCAACAATGATTATGAACCTTTGTAAGTTTCTACACAAGGGTGCCATGCATGTCAGCAGCAGAACAATTTAAGGCTGTTCAATAGGTCTTTGGACTCTAAAGGAACTGAGAATTGCAATGCTCTCAAATTAAGCTCTGTGGCCAGCCTCTGTTATTTGTTGTGATCTTGGTGCAGAATTAATAGCTTTTGAATATTGAACATTAAAGTCTTTGAAGGTTAGACATGCCAATTGCTAAAGACTCTTCAGACAGTTGAAGATTAAAGTTGCAGGGCTGAGGACTAATTAAAAGTGGTTAAAATGTGTAGGAAAGAACTGAAGATGTTGGTTTAAGTCAAAGGTAGACATAAAATGCAGGAGTAACTGACAGGCAGCATCTCTGGAGAGGAGGAATAAGTAAAGTTTCGGGTCGAGACCCTTGGGTTCAATATTTAAAATCTGGAGAAAATACAATTTATACTAAGTGAAATTTAAGTTTCTAATTTTAATTTTATTCTTCTCATTGTGAAAGACACAAAAATCATGTTCTACCAATACACGCTGCAATACCTTTAAAGATATTCATCCAGTTGAGAAAATAAAATATTATAGTGACTTGCTGTAGAAACTTGATGATGCTCACCAAGTCAGGGCAACAGAAAATCTGTAGTAATTAAGTGTAAATTGCTTACTAAAGAATTTCAGTTTTCTGTTCAGTTCACCAAGAATAGCAAAGCCTTGAAGTATTGATATAAGCAGTGGCTCAAGATCACTCTTCCTCCTTGATGTCACGTTGCATAAGCGTAGCTCAGTTTTCAAAGTCCATCCAAACAAATCCTCAGCTGCAGGAAAACAAGCGATTAGTTCTTACACCTGTGTCACCTATTCTCTAGGATTCAACACCAGGAATTACTTCTTCAGTGGAGACACACAAGAAAAGTAATGGAATTGGTGTACAAGCTCCCTCTAATGCATTAACTGAGTACAATATATTGCAACTTTCCCCTGCAACCGCAGGAGATGCAACACCCGTCCCTTTACCTCCCCTCTCGACTCCATCCAAGGACCTCAACAGTCTTTTCAGGTGAGGCAGAGGTTCACTTGAACCTCCTCCAACATCATCTTCTGTATCCGCTGTTCCAGGTGTTAACTTCTGTACATCGGCAAGACCAAGCGCAGGCTCGGCAATCGTTTCGCTGAACGTTTCCGCTCAGTCCGTCTTAGCCTACTTGATCTCCCGGTTGCTCAGCACTTTAACTCCTCCTCCCATTCCCAATGTGACCTTTCTGTCCTGGGCCTCTCCATTGTCAGAGTGAGGCCCAGCGCAAATTGGAGGAACAGCACCTCATATTTCGATTGGGTAGCATACATCCCAGCGGTATGAACATTAACTTCTCTAACTTCAAATAGCCCGTGCTTTCCCTCTCTCTCCATCCCCTCCCCCTTCCGTTTTTCCCCCAGTCTTACTGTCTCCAACAACATTCTATCTCTGTCCCGCTCATTCCCCTGACATAGAAATATAGAAACATAGAAAATAGGTGCAGAAGTAGGCCATTCGGCCCTTCGAGCCTGCACCGCCATTCAATATGATCATGGCTGATCATCCAGCTCAGTAGCCTGTACCTGCCTTCTCTCCATACCCCCTGATCCCTTTAGCAAAAAGGGCCACATCTAACTCCCTCTTAAATATAGCCAATGAACTGGCCTCAACTACCTTCTGTGGCAGAGAATTCCACAGACTCACCACTCTCTGTGTGAAGAAATGTTTTCTCATCTCGGTCCTAAAAGACTTCCCCCTTATCCTTAAGCTGTGACCCCTGGTTCTGGACTCCCCCAACATCGGGAACAATCTTCCCGCATCTAGCCTCTCCAACCCCTTAAGAATTTTATATGTTTCTATAAGATCCCCCCTCAGTCTTCTAAATTCCAGCGAGTACAAGCCCAGTCTATCCAGTCTTTCCTCATATGTAAGTCCCGCCATCCTAGGGATCAATCTGGTGAACCTTCTCTGTACTCCCTCTAAGGCAAGAACGTCTTTCCTCAGGTTAGGAGACCAAAACTGCACACAATACTCCAGGTGCGGTCTCACCAAGGCCCTGTACAACTGCAGCAGAACCTCCCTGCTCCTAAACTCAAATCCTCTTGCTATGAATGCCAGCATACCATTCGCTTTCTTCACTGCCTGCTGCACCTGCATGCTTGCTTTCAATAATAATAATAATAATAATAATAATACATTACATTTATATAGCGCTTTTCATATACTCAAAGACGCTTTACAGGGATTTAGAGAACATAGGGAAGTGAATAAATAGATAAATAAGTAAACGAACAGAGAAAGGAGACAGAAGGTGGGGTGACCTTCAGTGGTTGAAGGCAGTACTGAATAGGTGAGACTTCAGTGATGTTTTGAATGTGGTGAGTGTGGAGGAGTCTCTGACGGTTTGAGGTAGTGAGTTCCATAGGGTGGGAGCAGCGATGGAGAAAGTCCTGTCCCCCCAGGATCTGAGTTTGGTCCGGATGTGGGGGGATAGGAGATTGGCAGTGGCAGAGCGGAGAGTGCAGGTGGGAGTGTGCCTGTGGAGGAGGTCGGCCAGGTAGGATGGGGCCATGTTATGGAGGGCTTTGTAGGTCATGAGGAGGATTTTGTACTGGATTCTCTGGGGGATGGGGAGCCAGTGGAGTTTGTAAAGGACGGGGGTGATATGGTCACGGATCGGGGTGTGGGTGAGTAGACGGGCAGCGGAGTTTTGAATGTATTGAAGTTTACTGATGATTTTTGAGCGTGCGCCATAGAGGAGGCTGTTGCAGTAGTCCAGACGGGAGGTGATGAAGGCGTGGATGAGGGTTTCTGCAGCTGTGGAGGAGAGGCATGGACGGAGACGGGCAATGTTTTTGAGGTGTAAGAAGGCTGTCTTTGTGATGTGTTTGTCGAAGGAGAGGGTTTGATCAAAGATGATACCAAGATTCCGGATGTGAGGGGAGGTGGATACTGGGAGACCATCAATATTGAGGATGAAGTTTTGGGTGGATTTGGTGAGCGTTTTTGGACCAATGATGATGATTTCAGATTTGTTGCAGTTGAGTTTGAGGAAATTTGATTGAAGCCAAGATTTTATTTCAGTGATGCAGTTTGTCAGTGTAGAGTGTGTGGTGGTGGAGATCGACTTGGTGGAGATGAGGAGCTGGATATCATCGGCGAAGCAGTGGAAGTTGAGACCATGACGGCGGATTAATTGACCAAGGGGGAACAGGTAGAGGATGAAGAGGAGGGGGCCAAGGACTGAGCCTTGGGGACACCTTGGGGGAGGGGAGCGGTGGGGGATTTACAGTTGTTAATGGAGATGAACTGGTGCCTGTCAGAGAGGTAAGATTTGAACCAGGATAGGGCTGTGCCGGTGATGTTAAAGGAGGTTTCAAGTCGGGTGAGGAGAATGGAGTGAGGTCAAGTAGGATGAGGATGTTGAGGTTGCCAGCGTCGGAGGAGAGGAGAAGGTCATTTGTGATTTTGAGGAGCGCAGTTTCAGTACAGTGGTTTGAGTGGAATCCGGATTGGAAAGTTTCATACAGGTTATTGGTAGAGAGGTGATATTTGAGTTGGGAAGCTACAGCACGTTCCAAAACTTTGGACAGAAAGGGTAGGTTGGAGATTGGTCTGAAGTTGTTTGGGGTGTCAGGGTTGAGACCAGGTTTTTTCAGAATGGGGGTGACAGCAGCGATTTTGAGGGATGGCGGGACGATGCCAGTGGACAGGGAGGAGTTTATTGTTGCAGTGATAAGTGGAGAGAGAGCAGGAAGGCAGGCCTTGACAAAGCTGGAGGGGATGGGGTCCAGAGAGCAGGTGGCAGTTTTTATTCCTGTGAAGAGGTCAGAGAGGTCGGTGGTGGAGACTGGGGAGAACTGAGGCAGGGGTTGACAGGATAAGGGGGGGCAGGTGGTTTGAGGTGGAGCAGGTGTGTTGGTGGTTAAGGTGCTGTAGATGTTGTCTATTTTGCTTTGGAAGAATGAAAGGAAAGTGGTGCATTTGTCAACTGTGAATGATTGGGTGATGGTGTCCAGGGGGCTGAGGAGTTTGTTTATTGTAGAGAAGAGTGTTTTTGGGTTTCCGGAGCCAGAGTGAATTATTTGAGAGTAGTAGGTGGAGTGGGCACGGGAGAGGGCATCTTTGTAGTGCTGCAGGTGGTCTTTGTAGGCTTGGGAGTGAATTGTGAGACCTGTTTTGTTGCGGAGTCTTTCAAGTTGGCGAGCATGAGTTTTCATCATGTGGAGTTCAGGGGTAAACCAGGGAGCAGAGTGGGTGAAGGAAACAGTTTTTGTTTTTATAGGTGCAAGCTGGTCGAGGCAGGAGGAGAGAGTGCGGTTGTAGTAGTCAGTGAGGTCAGAGGGGCTGTGGAGGTCAACGAAGGGAGAGGCGGACATTATTTCAGAGAGGGAGGATGAGAGCGAGGTAGGTGAATGACTGGTGCACCATGACACCCAGGTCACGTTGCATCTCCCCTTCTCCCAATCGGTCACCATTCAGGTAATACTCTGCTTTCCTGTTCTTGCCGCCAAAGTGGATAACCTCACATTTATCCACATTATATTGCATCTGCCATGCATTTGCCCACTCGCCTAATCTATCCAAGTCCCTCTGCAGCCTCCTAGCATCCTCCTCGCAGCTAACACTGCCACCCAGCTTCGTGTCAGTCTGAAGAAGGGTCTCGACCCAAAACGTCACCTATTCCTTCTCTCCAAAGATGCTGCCTGTCCCGCTTAGTTACTCCATCATTTTGTGTCTACCTTCAATTTAAACCAGCATCTGCAGTTCTTTCCTATTCATACATGGCAACCTTCTGTTTCCCCAGATCCATAAATGGTATTGTGACCAATGAACTTTTATGCAAAGGAGAGAAAAACAAGGTTTAAAAAAGTTATTTAAATTCTGACAACCCCAATGTCAAGACATTAGGATGAAAAGGGAGGTAAAATAGAACATTGATCCTTTGTCAAGTGTTCATTACATTTATTAATGGTGCATGTGGCAGGTATTGTGCATCAGAAAACCATGCTGTTTTATTCCAGCAGGCTGTTAAAGTTGTGATATCAGGATATGACACACGCTAGAAAATCTGAGGCCCGTGCACCTGGGAAAGCCCAACAATATCTTTCATCTTAAGTAAGATTGGGAATTTTCAACCAAAATGCAAAAATCCAAAATCGTTCAGCAACTTCCATGAAGTCATACATTCTATCATTTCTACAACAGCAGATGCATGATTTAATAATTACATGTGTAATTATTAAATGTATTACAAGGGTAATTATTGATGCAGTGTAAACCCATCACACCTTTTCACAGTGATGGTGTTGCTGCATTTCCTTATTAAGAATTGTAGTTAAAATACACAATGAAATAACACAAAGTTGTATCATATGATCTTTAAATCAAAATAACCTTTTCCTTTAATACATAAAGACTGATGGAACTAAATATTGAATTACTCCTAACTAATCTGGATATTCACACCTTAATGCTTGACTTCAGTATTTCCCCAGAAGTAAAATGTGGTAATTCACCTTTTGTTGGTGCTGGTGAAGGGGGAAGGTTCCATACTGCCAGCTGTTTCCACTCTTCCCCTAAATGATACAATAATGTCTCCTTCTGCACAATGAGCTCTGTGCCAAGTACTTGCAACATCTTCAGCTCAACACCCTTCCTTGATTTTAGTAGGGTAAGATTGTGCTGTGCCTTGCAAATAGAAGCAGAAATGTAAGACATGGTAAGACACTTTACAAACTGTAATTGAATTTAGCAACCAGGAACTTCTTCAAACTCCACATTTTAAACTTGCCACAAGTGTCAGTTAAAACTTCAGATGCAGAAACAAGCAGTATCTTAACAGAATGCAGCACATTATCCCTCAAAAATATTAAAATTTTGATCAAATACATTGTGGGATATTTCTGAGCACAAAAGCTTGAAATGTGCCTTTGGTAACATTCATCACACGTCAAGGTTACTGTTGTGCAAATATTATCTCAACATGTTTAAAAAATGTGATGATCCCCATTTAAAAGCAAATTTCTCTTAGTCATCAGCCACCCACCCACCCCATCCATCTCCAATTTCCTCTATCCCTTTTCACCTATCCTCAATCCCATTATCTGTATTTTTGTCCATCGCCAGACTTAAATTAATTCTCCATTAGTAGTCTGGCCTTCAGCTGCCTAGGCCCTTAAACTCTGAAATAGTCTTCATAAGGTGCTTTATTTTCCTTTGAAACACTTCTCCATATTTAACTTAATCAAAACCTTCGAGGTAGGTTTTTTTTCCCTTCAGTAATCAAATATTATAACATTGGGTCTGTTATACAAATGTAAGTGGCTTATGTTGTTTTAACAGAACTAATTCAGCGCCACAAGAATTTTTCCTAAATGTTTAATTAACTTTTATAATACCCGAGCAGCAAGATTGATGGCTCCAAAGCCAGATGTTGATAGACATACTAACCTTATTGAGATGCTCTGCAGATTTGGTATAATTTTGTTCTAACAAAGCTTGCTGATGTGTTTCTAGCGCTGTATCAAACTGGAAAAAATAACAAATATTTTTAAAATAGTCACACAAACTAATGGGGGTATGGGGAGAAGGCAGGAACAGGGTACTGATTGTCAATGATCAGCCATGATCAGATTGAATGGTGGTGCTGGCTCGAAGGGCTGAATGGCCTACTCCTGCACCTATTGTCTATTAATTTTAGCAGTCCCAAATATCTGCAAGTCAAACAGAAATACTTCAAAGCTTATTACTAAGACAAATAATTACATGGCAAGAGGTCTTTTTAGTGACATTCCTGTTCTCATGTAATGTCTTACATGCATAATGTTATAAATGCTTTCTGACGGTACGTGCAGTATATTCTGCTTTTACCACTGGAGAAATATTGGTTTTACAACATATGAAACAATATTTTACATAACTTTAATACTGCATACTTTAATAATGATCATTGCAAGTTGACTTTCTGAAGGAGAGGTAGAACAGTGCTTATTTCCCAGCCTGTCTGTAACCTTGTAGATTAATGAATTTTAAATGAATAATCCAATTATGGCTGGTATTGACGCAATAGGTGATGGCCACTCCTACACTCTCAATAACAATGATCCCTGCTTCTATTTGCAAAGCACAGCATTTCCCAGTACCCCACAGAATCAACTGTGTTAACAAAAAAAAATTCAAATTAAAAATTCAAATCTAAATTGTACCTATAGGTTTATAATGCTCCCATCATCCATACGTACAGCCAATGTTAATTATACTGAACCTATAGAGTCAGGAAAATGTAATACTGTAAACTCATTCACATGATGTGAGCATTGACAGTGCCATTTGTCTATCCTGAAATGAAACTGGGAAAGCCCACAGTGAGTTGCCTTCTTGAAATGCTGCAGCATGGCAGAAGTATTCGCCAGTACTGTTAGTTGGAATATTCCGGTATTTAAACAGAGGGCAATAAAAGAACAGTGATATTTTGGAAGTTAGAGCATTCAAATTGGAGAGGAACTCACAGATGGTTGCATATCCTTGCATAGGCTAGCTTTTTGCAAGTTCGGAGGGCGCTGTCAAAGATGCAGCAGTTGCTTTAGGGCATTGTGGAGATAGTGTGGGACTGGTTGAGGGAGGTAATTCAAGGCCTTATCCTCGTGTACTGGATGCCAATCAAGCAAGGTGCTGTATCCTAATTGGCATTGAAGGAGCAGCACCCATCAAGGAGCATTCTAACACACCTATGCTTATATCTTGTGGAAAGGTAATTAGTTGTGAAGCCTTTTCAGAAAAATATCAATATAGTTCTCTGATTATCTCAGAATACAAGGGCCGACTCATTACAAAACCTATTCATAAGTTCACAAGATCACAAGAGATAGGAGCAGAATTCGGCCATTCGACTCATCAAGTCTACTCCGCCATTCAATCATAGCTGATCTATCTCTCCCTCCGAACCACATTCTCCTGCCTTCTCCCCATAACCTCTGACACCCGTACTAATTAATAATCTATCTATCTCTGCATTAAATATATCCACTGACATTGCCTCCACAGCATTCTGTGGCAAAGAATTCCAGATTCACCACCCTCTGACTAAAGAAATTCCTCCTCATCTGCATCCTAAAATAACGTCCTTTTATCCTGGGGCTATGACCTCTAGTCCAAGACTCTCCCACTAGTGGAAACATCCTCTCCATATCAACTCTATCCAAGCCTTTCACTATTCTGTACGTTTCAATTAGGTCTTCCCTCATTCTTCTAAACTCCAGCGAGCATAGGCCCAGTGCCATCATGCAGTCAAATGTTAACCTACTCATTCCTCGGATCATTCTTGTAAACCTCTTCTAGACCCTCTCCAGAAACAGCATATACTTCCTCAGGTATGATGCTCAAAATTGCTCCCAATATTCCAAATCTGGCCTTACCAGCGCCTAAAAGAGCCTCAGCATTACATCCCTGTTTTTGTTTACAAGCCCTCTCGAAATAAACACTAGATTGCGTTTGCTTTCTTTACTACCGATTCGACTTGCAGATTACTTTTAGGGAATCCTGCACCAACACTCTCTCCCTTCTCTCCCCATTTAGAAAATAATCTATGCCTTTATTCTTACAACCAAAATGCATGACTCCACACTGTTACACTATATCCCATTTTCCACTTCGCTACCCACTCTCCCAACCTATCTCAGTCCTTCTGCAGTCCCTGTTATTGAAAGGTTATTGAACAGAGATACTTTTTGCAACAAAGAAAAATTTGTGTTTTATTTTTTCTATTTTGCTTTTTCCTTACACATCCCAATTCTATTGGTATTGAATAAAAGAACAATGGTCAGAAAATATATGACTAAGTTATGAAGAAAGAGTTGATATATGCGACTCGACTAAGCATACGGAAGTACTTGTTGAAGTAAATCCACACCTTAATTGATAATCAGCCCAAAAAGGTGGTAATTGGCTTTTCTGCTGTGTTTTATATTTTAACCCTGTCTTAATTAATTAATATATAGTTATATAATCTTGCACTTAAATTTAATATCTACTCATTACAGTTCCACCACTGATTTTCTGGCACTCTTGGTTCCAGAGCTTTGCTGGTTTATCCAGCTGGCCAAGGAAGTCAGCTATGGGGATAGATGTGCTGGCTCCAGCTGGGCTGGAGTTCCAGAGCCCCGGCTGCAGGTTGCAAATTCAACCCACCAATCGGCCATGGAAGTCCCAATGAGGTCGAGATTGGCTGCCTTGCCCAGCCCAGGTGCCACATTTTCGGGGAGACTTCCAGGGTGGGGGGGATTTCTCGCGGAACCCCTGGCGACCTCTAGTGGTCGAATTGACAAATTGCAATTACCGAACGTTTTGCGGAAAAATGTGAGGCGAAATCGGAATGGCAGAAATGAAATAAGAAAGCGGAAACTTTCCGCCAAATTCAGAAGGGTTGGGAGGGGTGCATCCCTTCTCTCCATAACCCCTGACACCCGTACCAATCAAGTATCTATCTATCTGTCTTTAAAATATCCATTGCCTTGGCCTCCACAGCCTTCTGCAGCAATGAATTCAAGGGAGAATTTATAGTTGAGAACCAAATAAAATTCCAGAATGGAGAAAATAAGGAATCCTTAAATATATTTACCTCATGTAATTGTGTTAACACACTCAATAAAACTGTACTTTTTTCCAACTGTTGTTTCAGTTCACTGAACTCAGTAACAGCAACACAGAGGTCTTTCTGCACCTGTTTAAAAAAAACATGCAAGATAATCACTGAAAACTCTGTACCTTAAATCTAAAGGCAGTACATATTTCATATCTCGATTTTTAGCTAAAAATAAAAAATCATCATGATTTCGTACGAATGCAAGGCAAGCTATGTAAACAAGAGACAAAATGATGTTTTTCCTAAATATTTTGGTCAAGGAGCCTAGATAGAACCTGGCATGATCAGTGAATGCAAGAAAATCCAGAGAAAGTTTTAAACTCATGTTTCCAATGCTTTTACATTTATTTATAAGGTAATTACATCGTGAAAAATCTATTTAAAACTTTGAGGAAAAATAAATAGCACCAAAATTTTAGCAGCCATTTGGCAGACTTGGTTTCTTTACATGCATTATGTTGGCACACATAATTAAGTTTAATAAAAATAACATGGAATGATCCACAAGATTTGAATATTTTAAATGAATAAACATTATTTAAATAAAGTCAGTCATACTGTGCGGAAACAGGCCCTTAGGCCCAACATGTCCCATCTACACCAGTGCCACCTGCCTGCGACTGGCCCATATCCCTCCAAACCTGTCATCTCCATGCACCTGTCTAATTGCATCTTAAACATTACGATAGTCCGTACCTCAACTACCTCCTCCGGCAGCCCATTCCATACACCCACTGTCCTTTCCATGAAAAAGTCACCCCTCAGATTCCTATAAAATCTTTCCCCCTTCAACTTAGCCCAATGCCCTCTGGTTCTCAATTTTCCCACTCTGGGCAAGAGACTGTGTGTCCACCCGATCTATTCCTCTCGTGATTTTTTACACCTCTGTAAGATCAACCCTTATCCTCCTGCGCTCCAGGGAATAGAGTCCCAGCCTGCTCAGCCTCTTCCTATACCTCAGACCTCTAGTCCTGGCAATATCCTTGTAAATCTTCTCTGCACCCTTTCCAACTTATCACCATCTTTCCTATAACATGATGCCCAGAACTGAACTCAATACTCTAAAAGCGGCCTCATCAACATCTTGTATAACTGCTACATGACCTCCCAACTTCTATACTCAATATTCTGATGCAGACCACTACCTATTGTCACACATTAATACTTAACAATATTACAGCTCTGTACATGCATCCATGTGCTGTCTTCCTCAATGCCCGAGCTCAATAGACTTTAGGAGAGCTCCCCCTCCCCCCACTCACCATCAACAATACCACAATCGCATCTGTGGAGTAATTTAAGTTCCTTGGAACCATCATCTCCAGGGACCTTAAATGGGAGGCCACCATCGACTCCAGTCAAAAAGGCCCAGAGGATGTACTTGCTGCGGCTGCTGAATACACAATCTGCCATGGACAATGATGGTCCAGTTTTCTACTGCCATCATAGAGACTGTCCTCACCTCCATCATGGTCTGGTTTGGCTCAGCCACCAAACATGACATCCGGAGGCTGCAGCGCATCGTTCGATCAGCCGAGAAGATTTTTAGCTGCAACCTTCCCCCCCATCGATGAACTGTACACTGCAAGGGCCAGGAAACGAGCGGGTAAGATCATCTCCGACCCCTCTCACCCTGGCCACAAACTTATTGAAGCATTTCCCTCTGGAAGGCGACTCCGGACTGTCAAAGCCACCACAGCCAGACATAAAAACAGTTTTTTTCCACAAGTAGTAGCTCTACTCAACAACCAAAAGTCAGTAGCCTCATTTTGCTCTGGTATTTTATTTCATTCTTCACGTTTAAATTATAATGTTTATTCTTAATTGTTTACTGTATATCATGTTGTTACTTGTGAACAAAGCACCAAGGCAAATTCTTTGTATGTATAAAGCAGAAGGCAGGAACGGGGTACTGATTGAGAGTGAGAGTGATCAGCCATGATCGCATTGAATGGCGGTGCTGGCTCGAAGGGCTGAATGGCCTACTCCTGCACCTATTGTCTATTGTCTATTGTCATACTTGGCTAATAAAATTTATTCAATTCAGTATGACTTGCAACATGCCAGTACAATTATGTCAGGAGCACCCCCGAGACCAAACATACATCCGGTTTGCAATCCCTCGACTTAATCAATGAGGACTTGTCACAATCTGAACTTGTCACTGTGGAAGTGGCGGCGCCTAACGGCTGCGGCTCGCTAGCAGTCTGTTTGTCTTTTTTCCTTTTTTTTTGTTGTGTGTCGGTGTTGGGATGTTTTTTTGGTTTTTTTTTGGTTGTGTATGTGTGGGGGGTGGTGGTGTGGGTGGGTGGTGGTGTGGGTGGGTGGGGGAAACCTTTCTCTTTTAGGTCTCTTCCTCACGGCGCGGGGTGCGGCTCGGCCGCGGGGCCTTCCATCGTCCGGTGCGGCTCGGCCGCGGGGCCTAACATCGCTGGTGCGGCTCGGCCGCTGGACTTAACAGTGCCCGGTGCGGCTCGGCCGCCGGGCCTAACATCGCTGGTGCGGCTCGGCCGCTGGACTTAACAGTGCCCGGGCCGCGGGGCCTAACATCGCCCGGCGCGGCTCGGCCGCGGGACTTTTCATCGCTGGTGCGGCTCGGCCGCTGGACTTAACATCGCCCGGTGCGGCTTGGCCGCGGGGCCTTCCATCGCCCGGTGCAGCTCGGCCGCGGGGCCCAACATCGCCTGGTGCAGCTCGGCCGCGGGACTTAGCTGCGCACGGCTCGGTCGCGGGGTCTTCCATCGCCCGGTTCGGCCGCGAGACGTCTCAGCGCCCGGTGCGACTCGACCGCGGGGACTTCCATCCCCTTGCGGGGACTGTGCGGGTCAGTCGGGGACGAGCTGTCTGTCCGTGGGCGTGGGGAAGAGTGGAAGTTTTGTTGCCTCCATCACAGTGAGGGGGTGTTTGGAGTCACTGTGATGGACGTTTGTGTTGGGGTCATGTGTCTTGTGTTCTTTTTTGTGTGTGACTGCTATGTAGTTTCGTTCGGTACCTTGGTACCGAATGACAAATAAAGCTCTGTTGAACTGTTGTTGAACATTCCGTTCAGCTGGATTGGTTTTTTTTCAGTTACCTCATTTTCAATTTGTGACTTAAGGACATCAATCTCCATCGATATTTCAACCACCTGATTTACCAAATCCTCTCCATTTTTGAAACTTGGGATGAACTCCTCATACTTCTTGTTTATTGTGTTGCACACTTCACCCTGGGAAAAAATATACAATTCAGTTGAAAGTTTCTGTTATAACTTAATCCTCTTCAAAGCTCAACTCCACCATGGCTTCAAACTGAAAAATACAAGCTTCATTTTGTCATCTTTGAAAAATGATAAATCCAGTTAGTTAGTGCTATTATCTATATCTATATGCATAAGAATATAACTGCAGATGCTGGTACAAATCGATTTATTCACAAAATGCTGGAGTAACTCAGGTCAGGCAGCATCTTGGGAGAGAAGGAATGGGTGACGTTTCGGGTCGAGACCCTTCTTCAGTCTCGACTCGGAACGTCACCCATTCCTTCTCTCCCGAGATGCTGCCTGACCTGCTGAGTTACTCCAGCATTTTGTGAATATATCTATATGCAATTAGACACAGCACAATGGCCCACCTCTTGCATTAGTAGACGTTCCTTTTTCCTCAAGATCTTGTTTTATCCATATAGTTTCTGTGTTTGAGTCTATACAGCTGCAATGCTGCTGGAGGCAGGGTTTTGTGGCTGGACCTCACCATTCTTGTGTATATCAATAAACTCAATTTGAACTTGATTTCAATCCAACAATAATCCCCACTACTCCCCTTCCCTCCTCACCTACCCCATCCTCACACTCCCCCTCCCCCACCACTCTCCCTCCCCTACCCCTCACCTCTCTCGCCAACCCCTCACCTCCCCTCCCCCACCCTCTCCTCTCTCCCTCCCTCATACCCTCTACCCCTCACCTCTCTCCCTCACCCTCCCCCACCTTTCTCCCTCCCTCATACCCCCTACCCCTCACCTCTCTCCCTCCACTACCCTCACGTCTCTCTCCCTCCCTCATACCCCCTTACCCCTCACCTCTCCCTCCCACCCCCTACCCCTCACCTCTCCCTCCCTCATACCCCCTTACCCCTCCCTCATACCCCCCTACCCTCACCACTCCCTCCCTCATACCCCCCTACCCCTCACCACTCCCTCCCTCATACCCCCCTACACCTCACCACTCCCTCCCTCATACCCCCTACCCCTCATCTTCCTCCCTCCCCTCCTTTCCCCACATCTCTCTCTCCCTCCGCATTTCCAGATACGTTTGGACGCGGGCCGCCAGGACCTTTATTGTTTTCACCTTGACTTCCTCCACACGACGAGCCAGGCGGCCGATCTTGGTGCCGATGTCGTCCTTCTCCAGCTTTCCCGCCGACGCCAGGACCTCGGCCACGAAGGACGACATCTTCCCCGCTCCACCGCGCGCCTGCGCAGATGGCCGCTGTGCCGCAAGGCGCGGTGGGGAATGTAGTCCACCCTGCCGTCTGGCCACAACTCCCGTGAGCCTCCGGGCGCGCCGGCATAAGGCGCGGTGGGAAATATAGTCCTAACTGTCGTCTGGCCACAACTCCCGTGAGACTCAGTCTGAAGAAGGGTCTCGACCCGAAACGTCACCCATTCAGCGCAAGGCGCGGCGGGAAATGTAGTCCACATCACCGCAATTCCGAATTTTTTTGAGACTGCAACAAGTAAAATGGACAAGTGGATGTAGTGTACCTGGACTTTCAGAAAGCCTTTGATAAGGTTCCACACAGGTGAATAGTGGGCAAAATAATAGCACATGGTATTGGGGGTAGGGTATTGACATGGATAGAAATTGGTTGGAAAACAGAAAACAAAGAGTAGGAATAAACGGGTCCTTCAGAATGCCAGGCAGTAACTCGTGGAGCACCACAAAGCTCGGTGCTGGAACCGCAGATATTTACATATACATAAATGATTTAGAAGAAGGGATTAAAAATAAAGTTAGCAAATTTGCAGATTTGCAAACCTGGGTGGCAGTGTGAACTGAGGAGAATGCTGTGAGGATGCAGGGTGACTTGGGCATGTTGGGTGAGTGCGCAGATACATGGCAGATGCAGTTTAATGTGGATAAATGTGAGGTTATCCACTTTGGTGGCAAGAACAGGAAGGCAGATTATTATCTGAATGGTGTCAATTTAGGAAAAAGGGAAGTGCAACGAGATCTGGGTGCCCTAGTTCATCAGTCACTGAAAGTAAGCATGCAGCTGGCAGTGAAGAAGGCTAATGGCATATTGGCCTTCATAACTAGAGGAGTTGAGTATATGAGCAAAGAGGTCCTTCTGCAGTTGTACAAGGCCCTGGTGAGACCGCACCTGGAGTATTGTGTGCTGTTTTGGTCTCCAAATTTGAGGAACGACATTCTTGCTATTGAGGGAGTGCAGCATAGGTTCACGAGGTTAATTCCCGGGATGGTGGGACTGTCATATATATTGAAAGAATGGAGCGACTGGGCTTGTATATACTGGAATTTAGAAGGATGAGAGGGGATCTTATTGAAACAGAAAGATTATTAAGGGATTGGACATGCCACAGGCAGGAAACATGTTCCCGATGTTGGGGGAGTCCAGAACCAGGGACCACAGTTTAAGAATAAGGGATCGGCCAGTTAGAATGGAGATGAGGGAAAAAAAATTCATCCAGAGAGTTGTGAATCTGTGGAATTCTCTGCCTCAGAAGGCTGGGGAGGCCAATTGACTGGGTGATTTCAAGAGAGAGCTAGATAGAGCTCTTAAAGATAATAATAATAATAATAATACATTACATTTATATAGCGCTTTTCATATACTCAAGGACGCTTTACAGGGATTTAGAGAACATAGGGAAGTGAATAAATAGATAAATAAGTAAACGAACAGAGAAAGGAGACAGAAGGTGGGGTGACCTTCAGTGGTTGAAGGCAGTACTGAACAGGTGAGACTTCAGTGATGTTTTGAATGTGGTGAGTGTGGAGGAGTCTCTGACGGTTTGAGGTAGTGAGTTCCATAGGGTGGGAGCAGCGATGGAGAAAGATAGCGGAGTCAAGGGATATGGGGCGAAGGCAGGAACGGGGTACTGATTATGAATGATCATCCAGGATTACAGTGAATGGCGGTGCTGGCTCGAAGGGCTGAATGGCCTACTCCTGCACCTATTGTCTATTGAAATGTAGTCCATCTACACCGCCCACAACTCCCATGAGCCCCCGGGCGCTGCTCATTCAAACCCTAGGTGGGAATTCCAGGAATATGAATCAGGAAGGCTGGCTCCGTCCTGGGAGTGGAGTTGGATTCATTGGAGATGGTCTTGGTGGGGAGGATGCTCCTCAAACTGCAGAGCATCTTGGACAATACAGCTCACACCCTCCATGACACACTGGTCAACCTGAGGCGCACCTTCAGCAACAGACTGGCTCCGCCAAGATGCAGCACAGAACGCCACAGGAGATCCTTCTTCCCTGTGGCTATCAAACTGTACAATTCCTCCCCCTTCTGTTGGTGTTAAAGTTCGTTTCTTAAAACAGACAACAACACAAACAGTTAAAGGTAAACCAAGCAAAGCTTTAATTATCGTCAGACGGGAGTGGGGGACTAGTGTAGAGGGTGTACAACCATACTCAGCACTCCCCGTGCTTCCACTCAAAGATACTGCGGCATTTTCGCAGCATTTTTATACAGAATTTGCGGCAAGAATGTTTAACACAACATTTCCTTCAAATCAATCACAAATTGTATCGAACACAATATACTTGTCACCACACAGTCATAAAATATTCCACGCAATAAGTCATTAGTCGAAGGATCCTTATCATACCACAGAAAGTCTTGTTTACACACTCCCACAAGTAGTCAACAGTTAACCGCATCCTAATTTTAGCAAGAGCATTATCCATCGTTTTTCCCAGGCATTCTTCCCAGGCGTAACAGGATATACTATCAGAGCCTGGCATCACATAGTTGCATCCTGCCTGGTGCAAACATCAGCTATTCAGGACCCAAAGTTCAGGCTGATCCTGTTTATTCATTCTACCATTTTATTATTTCTGTGGTTTCCAAGGATTGTAAGTTTCGGCTATCAGACACATCTTTATAAGCAATTAGCATTCCTCCACTTTCATCAATATAGAAGCTCCAAAAGCATACAAGCAGGTTTGCAGACAATGGTCAAGCATCTCATCATGCAAAGTTAATAGCCATTAGCTCTTTCATTGGGGGGTAGACTGATTCCTCCCCCCCCCCTATCTTTGAGCATCCCTCATCCTGGAATTTTCCACGAATACATATAACATTCCATATTACATATGTGTTGTGCAATAACTGATTAGTTAAATATAATTATAAATGTACATGACACTTTCAGTGCCCTGCAACTGTTTCTTTTGACTGGTGGCAGACCAATTTCCCTACCAATAAAGTGTTGTATGAATCAACACTGGCAATAATTGATTATCAATTAATTTGATTAAATAATAGGAACTTGGTACTGAACTGAGTTCATATTATTACAGTGTAATAGTGTATCAATAATGATATTGTGTATTATAGTGTCTTAAAGTGTATTAAAGGTATTATAGTGTGTTGTGTATTATATAGTGTTATTGTAAATCAAGGGTGTTATAGTGTGTTATATTGTATTGTAGTATATTAAGGGTTTTTTAGTGTGTTATAGTGTAGCATATTAAGGGTTTTATATTGTATTATAGAGTGTTAGAGTGTATTATATGGTATAATGGTGTCTTATGGTGTCTGAAGGGTATTATGGTGTATTATACTGTATTATAGTGTATAATAGTAAATTGGCTTCATGGAAGGAAACAGAGATTGATTGTTATGGTATGGTGTGTTTTAGTGTATGAAGGGCATCATAGTGTATTATATTTTATTTTTGTGTGTTATAGTGTGCAAAAGTGTATTATAATGTATGAAGGGCATTAAACTGTATTATATTTTATTACAGTGTGTTATAGTGAATTAAGTGTTATAGTGCATTAAGGGTGTTAAGGTGTATTATAAAGTATTGTAGTATGTTATAGTGTATTAGCAACATCTTTCCTATAACAGGGTGACCAAAACTGAACACGATACTCCATATGTGACCTCACTAATATCTTGTACAGATGTAACATAACATCCCAACGTCTATACTCAAACTCTGGCTGATGAAGGGAAATGTACCAAAAGACTTCTTGACTACTCTATCAACCTATGACGTTGCTTTCAAGGAACTATGTACCTGCACTCCAAGATCCCTCTGCTCTACACCACTCGCCAGAGCCCTGCCATTCACTGTGAAGGTCTTGCCCTGGAATAATTACCAAAAGTGCAACACCTCGCACTTATTTGTATTAAACTTCATTAACCATTCCTCAGCCCACATGCCCAACTGACATCAACATACTGCTGCAATTTTTGACAATCTATGCCATCTACAATAACATGCACTTTTGTGAAATCTGCAAATTTACTGATCATGCCATGGGTGTTCTCATCCACATCATTGATATAGATGACAAGCAGCATTGGTCCCGGCACCCAGCCCTGAGCCACACCACTAGACACAGCCCGCCAGTCCGAAAAACAACCTTCTACAGTCTCAAGAAGGGTCTCGACCCAAAACGTCACCCATTCCTTCTCTCCAGAGATGCTGCCTGTCCCACTGTGTTACTCCAGCATTTTGTGTCTATCTTCACCATGAAGAGATACCCTCCTTTCTTGCACCAGCCCTTGGGTAATGACTAAATAACACACCATTCTGGATTATCATTCTTATCAGAATATACTATCTTTTCCCATAATTGTAGCATCCCCTATCACCAGCTTGAAATGCACCATTATAATAAACAACTTTCTGTATTAGTTGACAGTGTGCTTGTAAACTGATTGGAAAATTGCATTTCAGTTGACTACTTTAAGAAATGGGAATACTCCACTTTAATAAATTAATCAGAAAAAAAAAGATTTTTAGATTGCTGGACTGCTGTAAATGAAGGTTGTAGAGGCACAAAAAGCTGGAGTAACTCAGCGGGACAAGCAACATCTCTGAAGAGAAGGAATGGGTGACCTTTTGGGTCGAGACCCTTCAGACTGGTTAGGGGTAAAGGAATCGAGAGATATAGACGGTGATGCGGAGAAACATAGAAACAGGTGCAGGAGTAGGCCATTCGACACTTCGAGCCAGCACCGTCATTCAATATGATCACGGGTGATGATCTAAAATCAGTCCCCTATACTCTTGCATTTTCCCCATATCCCTTGATTCCTTTAGCCCAAAGAGCTAAATCTCACCCTCTTGAAATATAGAGCAATGAACGAAAGATATGGAAAAATGTAACAATGATAAAGGAACCAGGCTATTGTAATGCTGGCACTCCCACCAAGAGGTGCACTACCATAACTACAGGCTGGCCCAATTTGTGGCTGACACTCCCACCTGTGGTTTTTATTTATTCTTGTCATCACACAACTGTTTGCCAATAGCGAGCAAATTTTAGTGCCACGTCGTTGGCCTCTGCAAGATCCTTTACAGTGCGTGTGTCATGCAGCATGTCACAGCTCAGGAGATGTTCCATAGCCTGGAGGCCCCGTCCACATTCGCAGTCTGCTGCATCTTCAGTACATCCCCACTTCAGCATGTTCCATTTGCTCCTCCCCATGCCTGTCCGCAGTCTGTTGAGACTGCACCGGGTTATCCACGGTTGGTCAGAACCTGGTGGGAATTTCTCAGAGGGATCGATTGCCATGTGAATGTCTTCCGGAGATTTCTCTAGTCTCTCTTCCCAGAGTTTGAGCCTTCTGGACGATGCACTACAGTCCAGGGGATGTTCAGAAGAGAGGAAACTTCTGCGTGATTTCAAACGTTGAGGTAGCAAAGGGTGGTCATGTAGGGGGTGTCTTTCATCCTCTGATTGTCTGAGGCAATCTTTTTTGACTGGCTACAGCTCTTTTGATTCCAGGAGGTGCAATGCCAGAGCGTAGGTAGATGTGTCAGTCTTGGTAGGTTTCATGCATCCACTGATGCAGCGACAGCTTGTGTTTAGCACAGGATCAATCTTCCTTGCATGAGCTGAGTGCTCCCATACTGAACAGGCATACTCGGCAGTGGAGAAGCAGAGAGCCAGAGCTGTTGATCAAATGGTTTTAGAATTTGCTCTCCATTTTGAGGTACTCAGATTGGAAAAAGAGTATTTCTGGAAATGACTTTGGACCCCCCTGGTTGGCCAACTACCCTCACTAGAACCCCCTCCTCTTGGACCCCCCCTGTTGGCCAACTACCCTCACTAGAACCCCCTCCTCTTGGACCCCCCCTGTTGGCCAACTACCCTCACTAGAACCCCCTCCTCTTGGACCCCCCCTGTTGACCAACTACCCTCACTAGAAACCCCCTCCTCTTGGACCTCCCCTGTTGGCTAACTACCCTCACTAGAAACCCCCTCCTCTTGGACCCCCCCGGTTGGCCAACTACCCTCACTAGAACCCACTCCTCTTGGACCCTCTGATTGGCCAACTACCCTCACTAGAAACCCCCTCCTCTTGGACCCCCCGGTTGGCCAACTACCCTCACTAGAAACCCCCTCCTCTTGGACCCCCCGGTTGGCCAACTACCCTCACTAGAACTTTTCATCTCCAACTGCCGGCGTGACATTAGCCACCTCAAATTCTCCACTCCCCTGACTAACTCTAACCTCTCCCCTCCTGAACGTGCAGCCCTCCACTCACTCTGCAACAACCCTGACTTAGTCATCAAACCCGCTGACAAGGGAGGTGCTGCGGTAGTCTGGCGTGCTGACCTCTACCGGACCGAGCCCAGACGACAACTCTCAGACACCTCTTCCTACTTATCCTTGGACCATGACCCCACCGACAAACACCAGATCTTTATCATCAGCATCATCACGGACCTCACCATTTTCGGCGATCTACCCTCCAATGCCTCCAAACTTATAGTTCCCCAGCCCCGCTCGGCCCGATTTTACCTCCTACCTAAAATCCATAAACAGAACTGTCCCGGCAGACCCATTGTCTCTGCCTGCTCATGTCCCACCGAACTTATTTCCACCTACTTCGACTCCATCCTATCCCCCCTGTTCAAATCCCTCCCCACCTACGTCCAAGACACCTCACATGCTCTCCATCTCCTCGATAACTTCCGGTTCCCAGGCCCCCACTCCCTCATCTTTACCATGGATGTCCAGTCACTCTACACTTCCATCCCCCACAAGGATGGTCTCGAAGCCCTCCGTTTCCTCCTCAACCGTAGAACCAGCCAATCCCCATCCAGCAACACTCTCCTCCGCCAAGCAGAGCTGGTTCTTACCCTCAACAACTTCTCCTTTGACTCCTCCCACTTCCCTTCAAACCGGAGGCGTAGCTATGGGCACTCGCATGGGCCCTAGCAATGCTTGCCTCTTTGTCGGGTACATCGAACAATCCCTGTTCCGGGCATACACCGGCCCCATCCCCGAACTCTACCTCCGCTACATTGACGACCCCACCACTGGCCACATCTTCCCATCCCCTCCACTTTCTGCATTCTGCAGAGACCATTCCCTACATAACTCCCTGGTCCACTCGTCCCTTCCTACCTAAACCACCCCATTCCCGGGCACTTTCCCCTGCAACTGCAGGAGATGCAACACCTGTCCCTTTACATCCCCCCTCAACTCCATCCAAGGACCCAAACAGTCTTTCCAGGTGAGACAGAGGTTCACCTACACCTCCTCCAACCTCATCTATTGCATCTGCTGCTCGAGATGTCAATTTCTTTACATCGGCGAAACCAAACACAGGCTCGGCGATCGTTTCGCTCAACACCTTCGCTCAGTCCACCTTAACCAACCTGGTCTCCCGGTGGCTGAGCACTTCAACAACTCCCCCTCCCACTCCCAGTCTGACCTTTCTGTCATGGGCCTCCTCCAGTGCCATAGTGAGGCCCACCGGAAATTGGAGGAACAGCACCTCATATTTCGCCTGGGCAGCTTGCAGCCCAGTGGTATGAACATTGACTTCTCCAACTTTAGTTCTTCTGTCCCTCTCTTCCCCTCCCCCTTCCAAGATCTCCCACTGTCTTCCTGTCTCCACCTATATCCTTCCTTTGTCCCGCCCCCCAACATCAGTCTGAAGAAGGGTCTCGACCCGAAACGCCGCCCATTCCTTCTCTCCTGAGATGCTGCCTGGCCTGTTGAGTTACTCCAGCATTTTGTGAATAAATTTCCTTTAAGCTTGGTGATATGTGCTTTGTAGGTCGGAGATCGATCAAGAGTCACAGCGAGATAGACTGGACTTCCAATTTCCAATCTGACTCCATTCCATATGATCTTCAACGTTCGATTTGCACACTTGTTCTTCAAGTGGAAGGCTTGGGTTTTAGATGGATTGGCTCTCAGGTGATTCTCTTTGTAGTATGAGGACAGGTTGACTAAAGCCTCACACAGAGTAGCTTCTGCCTCAAGGAAGTCAGCACCTTGGGTTGTAATACACAGATCATCTGCATAAATGAAACTCCTGGTGTTGGGGTGGATAGGCTGGTTGTAAACATAATTGAACAATGTGGGTGTCAGAACACTTCCTTGAGGGAGGCCGTTTTTCTGCCTGCACCAGTGACTTTTCTCTCCTGGCAGCTCGACAAAGAAGCATCTGTTTTAGTCCAGTCTTCACCAGATTGGTTAGATGCAAGTTGTGTGTCAAATTAAGTACTTTGTGTAACAGTCGCCGATAGTTTAATAAGCGGCTGAAAGGTCTACAAAAACAGCGCTTGTGATAACACCTTCCTGAAGGCCATCCTGTATAGGTTGGGTGAGATTCAGAAGCTGACCTGTGCAGGACTTCCCAGGCCGGAACCCTGCCCGGTCCTTTATTAGCGATGGCTCTATCACCTGGCTGAGGCCGGTCAAGATGAGTCGCTCAAGCAGCTTGTAGGTGTGGCAACGAAGTGATATTGGCCTGCAGCTCGTTGTTGCTGAAGGATCTTTGCCTGGCTTCAGCAACGCTATGAAACGTGCGCGACACCAGATCTTTGGGATGTGATGAATTGTAACTGCAGCCAGTCCCAATTTGTGGCCGATACTCCCGCCCTGTGATTCACTGCTGTGTCCCAGTACTTAATATGAACAAATTGGGAACCAGCAAGCTGGTGTGCAATAATAAATGAAATCATGGTTAGAAAAAATAAAAGAGCAGGAGAGTTGCTGCCTTACGGTGCCAGAGACTCAGGTTCACCTTAGCATTCATATTAAGGTGGATAAATGGAATGTGCAGTCAGTAGTTAAGGACTATGATATAGTTGGAATTATGGAGACATGAATCCAAGGTGACCCAGGCTGGGAGCTAAACATGCAGGGGTATTCAATATTCAGGAAGGATAGACAGAAAGGAAGAGATGGTGGGATGGCATTGCTGGTTAAAGAGGAGATTACTGCAAAATAGCAAGGAGAGACATTAGCTTCGAGGCTGTAGAATCATTATGGGTAGAACTGCGAAATAACCAAGGGCAGAAAACGCTTGTTGGAGTTGTGTACAGACCACCAAACAGCAGTAGGGAGGTTGGGGAGAGCATCAAGCAGGAAATTAGGGATGTGTGTACCAAAGGTACAGGGGTTATCATGGTTGACTTTAATCTACATATTGATTGAGCAAACCAAATTGGTAGCAGTGCTGAGGAGGAGGATTTCCTGGAATGTATACGGGATGGTTTTTTAAACCAATATGTAGAAGAACCGACTAGAGGGCAGGCCATCCTCGACTGGGTATTGTGAAATGAGAAAGGATTAGTTAGCGATCTTGTGCAAAGCCCCTTGGGCAACAGTGACCATAATATGGTGAAATTCTGCATTAGGATGGAGAGTGACATGGTTAATTCAGAGACTAGAGTCCAGAACTTAAAGGAAGGAGAATTTGAAGGTATGAGATGAGATTTGGCTAGGATAGACTGGCAAATTATACTTAAAGGGTTGACGGTGGAGATGCAATGGCAAAGATTTAAAGACCGCATGGATGAACTCCAAACATTGTTCATCCCTGTGTGGCGAAAAAATAAAATAGGGAAGGCGGCTCAACTGTGGCTGACGAGGGAAGTCAAGGATTGTGTTAAATCCAAAGAAGAGGCATATAAATGGGCCAGAGGAAGCAGCAAACTGGAGGACTGGGAGAAATTTAGAACTCAACAGAGGAGGACTAAAGGGTTAATTGAGAGGGGGGAGAAAAGAGCTTGAAAGAAAGCTTGCGGGGAATATAAAAACTGACTCCAGAAGCTTCTTTGGATATGTAAAAAGGAAAAGATTAGTGAAGACAAATGTAGGTCCCTTACAATCAGAGACAGGTGAATTTATAATGGGAATCAAGGAAATGGCAGAACAGCTAAACAAGTACTTTGGTTCTGTCTTCACTGAGGAAGGCACAAACAATCTCCCGGAAATACTAGGGGGCCGAGGATCTAGTGGGAGGAAGAAACTGAAGGGAATCCACATTAGTCAGGAAATGGTGTAAGCTAAACTGTTGGGACTGAAGGCAGATAAATCCCCAGGGCCTGATGGTCGGCTCCCCAGAGTACTCAAGGAGGTAGCCCTAGAAATTGCTGATCATTTTCCAATATTCTCTCGACTCTGGATCAGTTCCTGTGGACTGGAGGGTAGCCAATGTAACCCCACTTTTTTAAGAAAAGAGGGAGAAAGAAAAAACAAAGAATTATACCAGTTAGCCTTACATCGGTAGTGGGGAAGATGCTTGAGTCAATTGTTAAAGATGTTATAACCGTGTATTTGGAAAGCAGTGACGGGATCGGTCAAAGTCAGCATGGATTTATGAAGAGTAATTTTTGCAGAATGTAACAGGTAGAATGGATAAGGGAGAGCAGTGGATGTGGTGTATCTGGACTTTCGAAAAGCCCTTGACAAGGTCCCACACAAGAGTGTGCAAAATTAGAGCACATAGTACTGGGGGTAGGGTATTGACATGAATAAAGAAATAGTTGGCAGACAGGAAGCAAAGAGTAGGAATTAATGAATCCTTTTCAGAACGGCAGGCAGTGCCTAGTGGGGTTCGCAAAGTCCGATGCTGGGACCCCAGTTATTTACAATATATATTAACGATTTAGACAAGGGAATTAAATATGACGTTTCCAAGTTTGCCGATGACCCAAAGCTGGGTGGCAGTGTGAGCTGCTAGTTGGATACTATGAGGCTGCAGGGTGACTTGGATAGGTTGGGTGAGTGGGCAGATTCATGGCAGATGCAGTATAATGTGGATAAATGTGAGGTTAGCCACTTTGGTGGCAAGAACAGGAAGGCAGATTATTATCTGAATGGTGTCAAGTTAGGAAAAGGGGAAGTGCAACAAAACCAGGGTGTGCTTCCGTCTCAACTAACCGGATCTCCCTGTGGCTCAGCAACTCCCCCTTCCATTCCCAATCTGACCTTTCTGTCCTGGGCCTCCTCCATTGTCAGAGTGAGGCCCAGTGCAAATTGGAGGAACATCACCTCATATTTCGCTTGGGTAGTTTACACTCCAGCGGTATGAACATTGACTTCTCTAACTTCAGATAGTCCCTGGTTTCCCTCTCTATCCCCTCCCCCTCCCTAGTTCTCCCACTAGTCTTCCTGTATCTGACTACATCCTATCTTTGTCCCGCCCCCTCCCCTGACATCAGTCTGAAAATGATCTTGACCCGAAACGTCACCCATTCCGTCTCGCCAGAGATGCTGCCTGACCTGCTGAGTTACTCCAGCTTTTTGTGTCTACCTTGGGTGTGCTTGTACATCAGTCACTGAAAGTAAGCATGCAGGTACAGCAGTCAGTGAAGAAAGCTAATAACATGTTGGCCTTCATTGCGAGAGGATTTGAGTTTAGGAGCAAGGAGGACCTCCTGTAGTTGTACAAGGCCCTGATAAGACCACACCTGGAGTACTGTATGCAATTGTGTTCTCCTAATTTGAGGAAGGACATTATTGCTATTAAGGAAGTGCAACATAGGTTCACCAGGTTAATTCTTGGGATGGCGGGACTGACACATGATGAAAGAATGGGTCGACAGGGCTTGTATTCACTGGAATTTAGAAGGATGAGAGGGAATCTTATAGAAACATAATATTCTTAAAGGATTCGACAGGCTGCATGCAGGGAAAATGTTAATAGAAACATAGAAACAAACAAAATAGGTGCAGGAGGAGGCCATTCGGCCCTTCGAGCCAGCACCGCCATTTATTGTGATCATGGCTGATCATCCACAATCAGTAACCTGTGCCCAACTTCTCCCCATATCCCCTGATTCCACTAGCCCCCCCCGGAGCTCGATCTAATTCTCTCTTAAATTCTTCCAGTGACTTGGCCACCACTGCCCTCTGTGGCAGAGAATTCCACAAATTCACAATCTCTGGGTGAAAAAGTTCTTTCTCACCTCAGTTTTAAATGGCCTCCCCTTTATTCTTAGACTGTGGCCTCTGGTTCTGGACTCCCCCAACATTGGGAACATTTTTCCTGCATCCAGCTTGTCCAGTCCTTTTATGATTTTATATGTTTCTATATTCCTTCTAAACTCTAGTGAATACAAGCCTAGTCTTTTCAATCTTTCCTCATATGACAGTCCCGCCATCCCAGGGATCAATCTCGTGAACCTACGCTGCACTGCCTCAATTACAAAGATGTCTTTCCTCAAATTAGGAGACCAAAACTGTACACAATACTCCAGATGTGGTCTTACCAGGGCCCTATACAATTGCAGAAGAACCTCTTTACTCCTATACTGTAATCCTCTTGTTATGTAGGCCAACATGCCATTAGCTTTCTTCACTTCCTGCTGAACCTGCACGCCAACTTTCAGTGACTGGTGTACAAGGACACCCAGGTCTCGCTGCACTTCCCCCTTACCTAACCTGACACCATTGAGATAATAATCTACCTCCCTGTTTTGCCGCCAAAGTGGATAACCTCACATTTATCTACATTATACTGCATCTGCCACGCATCTGCCCACTCACTCAACCTGTCCAGGTCACCCTGCAACCTCCTAACATCCTCTTCGCAGTTTACACTGCCACCCAGCTTTGTGTCATCTGCAAACTTGCTAGTGTTACTTCTAATTCCTTCATCCAAATCATTAATATATATGGTAAATAGTTGTGGCCCCAACACCGAGCTTTGTGACACTCAACTCGCCACTGCCTGCCATTCTGAAAAGGACCTGTTTACTCCTACGCTTTGCTTCCTGTCTGCCAACCAATTCTCTATCCATGTCAACACCCTACCCCCAACACCATGTGCTCTAATTTTGTTCACCAATCTCCCGTGTGGGACCTTATCAAAGGCTTTCTGAAAGTCTAGATACCCTACATCCACTGGCTCTCCTTCATCCATTTTACTTGTCACATCCTCAAAAAATTCCAGAAAATTAGTAAAGCATGATTTCCCATTCATAAATCCATGCCTACTTGGACTTAACCTTTTACTGCTATCCAAATGCACCGTTATTACCTCTTTAATAATTGACTCCAGCATCTTCCCCACCACCGATGTCAGGCTAACTGGTCTGTAATTCCCCGGTTTCTCTCTCGCTCCTTTCTTGAAAAGTGGGATAACATTAGCTATCCTCCAATCCACAGGACCTTATCCTGAATCTATTGAACATTGGAAAATGATCACCAATGCTTCCACTATTTCTAGAGCCACCTCCCTGAGTACCCTGGGATGCAGACTGTAAGACCCTGGGGATTTATCAACCTTCGGTCCCATCAGTCTACCCAATTCTATTTCTCGCCTAATACAAATTTCTTTCAGTTCCTCTATCCCCCCTTGATCCTCTGTCCTCTAGTACATCTGGGAGATTGTTTGTGTCTTCCTTAGTGAATGTTCCCGATGTTGGGGGAGTCCAGAACCAGGGGTCACAGTTTAAGAATAAAGAGTAGGTCATTTAGGACTGAGATGAGGAAAACTTTTTCACCCAGAAAGTTATGAATCTGTGGAATTCTCTGCCACAGAAGGCAGTGGAGGCCAATTCACTGGATGTTAGATTAGATTTAGCTCTGGAATCATGGGATATTGGGAAAAGGGCTAAAGGAATCATGGGATATTGGGAAAAAGCAGGAATAGTGTACTGATTTTAGATGATCATATTGAATGGCTCGAATGGCAGTGAACAGTGCTCTGGGTGGAGACAGGAAGTCTCCCTTGGTGTTTGACATGGACCTACGTCTCCAGGACAGGAGGTAGGTGAGAACACTATTGCTTTCTCTTAAAGTGTTTTTATTTTTTTTGATTAATTGTGCAGACTTCTTTGAATTGTTATCATTTGAAGTATCCAGGGTTTCTAAGGATTGATTTTTCTGGTGCAACTGGAAATGTGCTTTATCTCAATGAAAGGATGTTTCCACTGGTAGGAGAGTCTAGGACCAGAGGGCAAAGTGTCAGAATAAAAGGATGTACCTTTAGAAAGGAGATAACCCTAACCTTAACACTATTTTATCATGAACTTAGAAGATAAAATAGGCTGAAGTCAATGTGGCTTCGTGAAGGGAGGTCTGGCTTGACAAATTTACTGGAATTCTTTGAAGTAAATAGCAGGACAGACAAGAAGAGTCAGTGGGTGGGAGGAAAAGCCATCCTAGGGAAAAAGACTACTCCTTCTATTCCAATAGACATGAGACATATTCTAGAATAGATCTATTTTCAATTTCAGCTCAATTAAGGGGAAGAATAATACAAATAGATTACGCTAGATTGCTATCGGATCATTCACCATTATTAATGAAAATTAAGATGCCAGATAAAGAACAGTCAGTATATAGATGGAGACAACTCTTTACTATTGAAAAGGCAAGACTTTTGCAATTTTATTCGAGGACAAATTCGATTATTTTTGGAAACAAATTTAAATTCAGTTAATGATAAATTCATTATATGGGATGCAATGAAGGCATATTTGAGAGGCCAAATTATAAGCTACTCATCTAAGATAAAGAAAGATTATAGGAAGGAATCGGAAAGATTAGAAAAAGAAATCACCATATTAGAAAAAGACTTACAGAATGCTTCTTCAGATACAAAAAAAATGCAACTTGGAAATAAAAAATTTCAGTACAATACTTTACATACTTATAGAACAGAAAAATTAATATTACGAACTAAACAAAGGTATTATGAATTAGGAGAAAGAGCGAATAAGGTATTGGCATGGCAACTGAAAGAAGAACAAATATTAAGAACAATAAATTCAATTAGAACAGATCAAAATACTATTACTTATAAACCTAGAGAAATTTATGAGGTATTTAAGCAATTTTACACTAACCTGTATCATTCTGAATCTGAAAAGGATGAAATTAAGATAAATAATTTCTTATCTAAGATACAATTACCAACAATTTCTAATGAGGAGCAGATGGGACTAAATGCCTCCTTTACTTTGAGAGAAGTGGAGGAAGTACTACATTCTTTGCCAAGTAATAAATCACCAGGGGAAGATGGCTTCCCGCCAGAGTTCTATAAATTTAAAGATTTGTTGTTACCAGTATTTATGGAAGTGATACAACAAGCGGAAAAAACTTCTACATTACCGGAATCCTTTTCAATGGCAATCATAACTGTAATTCAAAAAAAAGGGAAAGGCATCGTCGTATAGACCAATATCACTGTTGAATGCAGATTATAAAATAGTTGCCAAGCTTTTGGCAAAGAGACTGGCAGAATTTTTACCTAAGTTGGTTAAAGAGGATCAATCTGGATTTGTCAAAAAAAGGAGAATATCTGATAATGTAGCAAGATTTATAAGTATTTTACATTTAGCACAGAACAGAAAGGAATTAAGCGTAGCAGTTGCTTTAGATGCTGAAAAGGCGTTTGACAGGTTAGAATGGGATTTTTTATTTAAAGTATTAGAGAAGTATGGATTGGGGAATGGTTTCATTAACTGGATAAAAGCTCTTTATAAACAACCCAAAGCCAAAGTGGTGACAAATGGCCAATCTTCTCAACCATTTAATTTGGAAAGATCTAGCAGACAGGGATGTCCCTTGTCACCAGCTCTATTTGTATTGGCTATTGAACCTCTGGCAGAACTAATAAGATCAGATTCAGACATTAAAGGATTTAAAGTTAATCAGGAAGATCACAAAATTACTTTATTTGCAGATGATGTCTTAATTTGTCTTACTAGACCATTGGAATCCTTAAGAAAATTATATTTCAGATTGGAAGAATACGGGAAAGTATTAGGATATAAAATTAATAAAGATAAAACTGAAATAATGCCTCTTTTTGAAGGCAATTATGACCAATGTAAAAGAGAAATTCAGTTTAAATGGCAAAAAGAAGGCATTAAGTACTTAGGAGTTAAAGTAGATAATAAGTTAAATAATTTGTATAAATTAAATTATAAACCACTAATAAAAAAAATAGATGAGGACCTGAAGAAATGGATGAATCTTCCAATTACATTGATAGGGAGAGTGAACTGTATTAAGATGAATATTTTTCCGAGGATACAGTATTTATTTTCAACACTGCCTATACCTTTGCTAAATAATTTTTTTCAAGAATTGAACAAAATTGTGAGGAATTTTCTTTGGAAAGGTAAAATGCCAAGAGTGTCTCTGGAAAAATTAACATGGAAATTTGAATTAGGTGGACTGCAATTACCAAATTTTAAAAATTATTATCTGGCAGCACAAATTAGTTTTATTTCATCCTTTTATCAAGAGGGTGGAAAAACAGCATGGGTTAAAATTGAAATGGATAAAATAAAAGAGTTATGTCCAGAAGAATTTATATATAAATGGGAAGCGAAGCTATTAGTTAAGGATAAAGAGTCACCTTTGCTAAAACATTTAATTAATACATTGTTGAAAACAGTTAAAGTTAATGATAAAAGATTTTTTTTAACAGCTAAAACTCCATTAGTAAAAAATAGATTATTGCCATTTGCTTGGAATAATCAAATACTACAAGTCTGGGAACAGAAGGGTATTAAAAATATAGGAGATTGCTATGAAGAAAATAACTTTTTGACATTTTCTCAATTGAGAAATAAATATCAAATTCTAGGGAATAGTATTTTTTTCTATTATCAATTACAATCTTTTTTAAGGGAAAAGTTAGGTAATTCAATGTCTCTATTTCAGATTAAAGGAATTGAATCCTTGATTCAGGGCAAGGGAATAAAAAAAATTATATCATCAATGTATAAATGATTACAAAAATCTAGTCCAAAGATAGGAATTCAAAAATCAAGACAAAGATGGGAAACAGATCTTAATATTATCATTGATGAACCAAGTTGGGAAAGACTGTGTTTAGATAGTATGAAAAATACTATTAATGTGAGATATAGTTTAGTACAATATAATTTTTTACATCAACTATATTTAACCCCGAAAAAATTAAACAATTTAAAACCAAACTCATCTGAAATTTGTTTTAGATGCAACCAAGACGTGGGTACTTTTTTACACTCTACATGGGCATGTCAGAAGGTAACTTCTTTTTGGAAAGACCTAAAAAAATTTTTGGAACAATTGATGAATAAGATCATACCATTGGATTCAAGGTTGTTTTTATTGGGAGATACAAAAGGAATATTACCAAAGCTAATTTTAGATAAACATCAGGAAAGATTTCTCAAAATAGCAATAGCAGTAGCAATAAAATGTGTAGCGGTCACTTGGAAAGATCAAAATGAAATAAGATTTGAAAGATGGTATGCAGAAATGCGTAGTTGTATCCCATTAGAAAAAGCAACGTATAATCTGCGAAATGGATATGACTTCTTCTTAAAGGCGTGGAACCCATTCATTTTAAAGCTAGGATTAAGAATTGGAAATATTTAAATTTAGGATTGTTTTGATACCTTTAATAAGAATTTAATAAGAAATTACCCGGAAGTGTCTCCTTCTGGACTCCAGGTTTCTTTCTTTCTCTCTTTCTTTTTCTTTTTCTTTTTCCTTCTTTTTAACTGGGGGGGGGGGGGGGGTGGGGGGAAGGGGGGTGTGGGAGGTGAGATAATACAGAACAATACATGTATAATCGAATTTATAATGTAGTTATTATTGCTTACTATGAAATGTAACATGTATGAGTTCTGTTAAAACTTAAATAAAATGTATTAAATTTTTTTTTTAAAAGAAGTCAGTGGATGTTGTTTACTTGGACTTTCAGAAAGCCTTTGATAAGATGCCACATGTGAGGCTGCTAAGAAAGATGAAAGCTAGAATACAAAACAGCGATGTAATGCTGATGCACTATAAGGTGCTGGTCAGACTGCATTTGGAATATTGTGAGCAATTTTGGGCACAATAGCTGAGGAAGAATGTGCTGGCTCTGGAGAGAGTCCAGAGGAAGTTTACAAGAATGATCCCAGGAATGAGTAGGTTAACCTATGATGAGTGTTTGTCGGCACTGGACCTGTATGCGCTGGAGTTTAGATGAATGAGGGAAAACTTCATTGAAACATGCAGAATAGTGAAAGGCTTAGATAGAGTGGATGGAGAGAGTCTTCCACTAGTGGGAGAGTCTAGGACTAGAGGTCATAGCCTCAGAATTAAAGGACATTCTTTTGGGAAGGAGATGAGGAGAAATGTCTTTAGTTGGAGGGTCATGAATCTGAGGAATTCTTTGCCACAGAAGGTTGTAGAGGCCAAGTCAGTGGATAGTTTTAAGGCAGAGATAGATTTTTAATGGGTGGCAGTGTGAACTGTGAGGAGGATGCTTTAAGGATGCAGGGTGTCTTGGACAGGGTGTGTGAGTGGGCAGATGCATGGCAGATGCAGTTTAATGTGGATAAATGTGAGGTTATCCACTTTGGTGGAAAGAACAGGGAGGCAGATTATTATCTGAATGGTATCAAGTTAGGAAATGGTAAATACAAAGAGATCTGGGTGTCCTTGTTCATCAGTCACTTAACATTAGCATACAGGTACAGCAGGCAGTGAAGAAAGCTAATGGCCTGTTGGCCTTTATGACAAGAGGAATTGAGTATAGGAGCAAAGAGGTCCTTCTGCAGTTGTATAGGGTCCTAGTGAGACAGCACCTGGAGTACTGTGTGCAGTTTTGGTCTCCAAGTTTGAGGAAGGATATTCTTGCTATTGAGGGCGTGAAGCGTAGATTCACTAGGTTAATTCCCGGAATGGCGGGACTGTCGTATGTTGAAAGACTGGAGCGACTAGGCTTGTATACGCTGGAATTTAGAATGATGAGAGGGGATCTTATTGAAACATATAAGATTATAAAGGGATTGAACACATTAGAGGCAGGAAACATGTTCCCTATGTTGGGGGAGTCCAGAACCAGGGGCCACAGTTTAAGAATAAGGGGTAGGCCATTTAGAACGGAGATGAGGAAAAACTTTTTCAGTCAGAGAGTTGTAAATCTGTGGCATTCTCTGCCTCAGAAGGCAGTGGAGGTCAATTCTCTGGATGCTTTCAAGAGAGAGCTAGATAGAGCTCTTAAAGATAGCGGAGTCAGGGGGTATGGGAAGAAGGCAGGAACGGGATACTGATTGAGATTGATCAGCCATGATCACGGTGAATGGCGGTGCTGGCTCGAAGGGCCGAATGGCCTAATCCTGCACCTATTGTCTATTGTCTATTGATGGGCCAAAGAGACTAATTCCACTCCTATCCCTTATGACAACTGGAATTGAAGTAGGGCGCAGTGAAATGTAGAAACCAAGAACTGCAAATGCTGGTTTATACCAAAGACGAGCACAAAATGTTAGAGTAACTCAATGGGTCAGGCAGTATCCCTGGAGAAAATGTCAGAGATTTCAAACAATTAGTCTGCTGTGGATTGGAGTAAAGAGCTGATCCCATCTGGCTCCAATGCTTAAGAGAGACTTTGAAAGGATGCAGAGAAGATTTATAAGGATATGGCCAGGCCTTAAGGGCCTGAACTGCAGGGAGAGGTTGGACAGGCTAGGACTTTATTCCTTGAAACACAGGAGGATGAGGGGTGATCTTATTAAGGCGTACAAAAGCCTGAGGAATAGATGATGTGAATGCACAGAATCTCTTGCCCAGTGCAGGGGAATCGAGAACGAAAGGGTATAGGTTTAGGGGGGGGGGGGGGGGGTAAGATTTAATAGGAACCCAAGGGGCAACCTTCTTTGCACAGAGGGTGGTGGGTTTATGGAACAAGCTGTCAGAGGAGGTAGTTGAGGCAGGTATTGTAACATTTAAAAGGCATTTGAACAGGTACGTGGGTAGGAAAGGTTTGGAGGATATAAGCCAAACTCAGACGGGTGGACTAGTATAGATGGGGCATCCTGGTCGGTGTGGGCTAGTTGGGCTGATATTGCAGGCAAAGGTGGGATAATTCCCATGGGTTACTGCAGCAGCTTCTGGGATTGGAATTGATGATGGCCTTGGATATGCAGATACTAGGGAATTTAATACTCAGCACTTGTAGCAGTCTGGGGAGCTGTTTAGTAGCAGTCTGCAGTCTTTGTGAATGCTTTATTTGAGACAATTGAGAAGGCTACCTTTATGTCTGGGAAAAGACACAGTGCTGGAGTAACTCTGTGGATCAGGCAGCATCTCTGGCGAATGTGGATGGGTGAGATTTTGGGTCGGGACCCTTCAGCCTAATTTCTGGGTGTGGTTCCATTTACCTCGTGATGGCAGTGGCTAGAATGAACTTTCCAGATATTTGAACTGCCTGTTTGCTCCTTTCTGTTTCTGCACAGGATTTCGGTAAAGCGTTAAGAATCAAGAGTTGAGGAAAGAGTCCGAGTGAAGTTCTGCCATTCAGAAATCATTACCATTGTCTGGCCAGCTACAATCTAAGTGCTTGTGAATTTGGGGATATTTAAACTTGGCTTCGAGCCGCTCCTTGCTTGGGTATTTAGTGTTGACTATATTCTGGGGCACCACAGTGTTAGTTTTCTGTTTAATTTGTTCCTTTATCAATGACGTTTCACTTCAGTGTTGTTTCATTGCCTGCCTTTTTCCAACAAGTACTATTGCCTGTCCATGATGATAATACTGAGGTTTATCTGCTGATGTACTGCCCATGCTGTCTTTGAATTCTCTGAAGGTTGGGGTATTAGTTTGTGAGCAGTGGGCCAACTACCCTACCTTTCCCCAGCCACTTTTTTTCACCCATAATTATAACCTCGCTGGTAACTGCCAGCTTCATCTAGTCAATGTATTCATCACAATGTTTTATAAAGACATTTGGACAGATGCATGGATAGGGAAGGTTTGTCTTTACATGTTTGGTGATCTGGCTGGCTCGAATGGCCAAATAGCCTCCTCCTGCACATATTGTCAATGTTTCTATGACGCTGGGTTGAAGAACCTGTTCCTACATTGTACTATTACCTTTTGTTCTGTTCTTTCCCCTCTCGCCTATATCCCTGCCTCCAGCCACATTTCAATGCTCCCTCTCCTTGTGTGACCCACTTGTCTACTTTTCACCTGTAGCCCTTGGCATGTATTCCACACCTCTCCCGGTAACCCCCTCGCCTATATCCACCTACCAGTTGCAAGGGTTTGGCCCCCCTCATCTCTTCAGCATTCTCCCCATCAACATCTTCAATCTGAAGGGGCCTGATCAAAATGATGCTTGTCCATTTACTTTGTGGTCAGAAAGATGCTGCCTGATCTACTGAGTGCCTCCAGCTCTTTGTTATTAGACCTAGTTATATTCCCTAGTTGGGTCTGTTGAAGGGAAAGTAGTTTAATATTTGTGGACACTGTTTTGTGTCCAATTTACAAACCTTGCCCTCTCTATTAACCCTACAGTAGTTTTTAGTCGGTCTGAATCTATATCTGGTTTAGTCTGAGTGTGGGCACTGTTGCAATCTATTTCCTATTCCTCTCCCTCTGAAGGGTTCCTTCAGTTTCAGTTTCCACCCAATATCTCCAAAGAGTGGATCCCACGATGCTGGAAGTGTGTGCTGGGGTTAGACATTCTCCCCATTGTGCCAAATGTTGGCAGGACCTTGGGCAAAATCCTCTCATCACTGTTCCTCTGGCTTGTAGGTCATTTAATTCAAAGTATTTGTTCCAGTTGTAAGTGATCAGTGTCAAGTTTTCTCTAAACTATTTTGAACTATTTCTCTAAATATTTTGAACTGACTACATGTCCCTGTTTGTGTACAGGGTTCGATGCCCAAAGTAAAGATACAGCACTGGGCAGCTCAGTCAGGGAGTTCACTGTTTGTGTGAAGTGTTGTCCTTGATATCGCTGGTGGGTTGCTGTGCCAGTTTGATTGTGAAAATAGTCAATGTATTCTACTTGTTAGAATTCACTGCTAATTGTGCTGACTTCGGTTCAATTGTGTCATTGGAAGTGTCCAGGGTTTTTAGTGATTATTGTTTGTGGTGCAACTGGAATTGTGCTGTTTCTGTGCTGTATCTCAGAACTAAAAGGACATTTCCACTAGTGGGAGAGTCTTGGAACAAAGGGCACATTATCAGAATCAAAGGATGTATCTTTACTAAAGTGGTGATGATACTCTGACCTTGACACAACTGAAATTGAATCTGGGTGATGTAAAATGTAGAAACATGAAACTGCAGATGTTGGCTTATACCAAAGAGGGACACATTGCTGGAGTAACTCAGTGGGTCAGACAGCATCTCTGGAGAAACAAGAAATTTCAGGATGGAACAAACGGGTTCTTGCCCAAAATGTCACCCATCCTTCTCCGGAGATGCTGCCTGACCCGCTGAGTTACTCCAGCACTCTGTGTCTATCTGCGGTACATTGTGATAATTGTTAATGATTGAAGCACGATGTGGAACAAGGAAGTGGAACAGATGCAGGGATAATGTAGAATGTTGGGCTGAGGAGCATTCTTACTGTCAACCCAGTGATTTGGAAGAATTTGTCTGCTGTGGATTGGAGTAACGATGTATAAAATTCCCCAAAGAGCTGATCCTATCTCTGTCTCCAATGCTTGGAGTCCCTGGGAAAGGGTGCAGACAAGATTTATGAGGATATTGCCAGGAATTGTTGTTGCTGCCAAGTCAAACCGGTACTTTGTCCACATATCAGACGGGCCTGCAGTGCAGCGCATCACCACACGGTGGGAGTGTTGACCACACATTGGGGCAACCTGTTATATAAATTCACTGCACATTGGGAACGCTTACAAATTAGATGTTATTGTGCTCTTTACTGCAAAATGGTTCTTTATTGCTCTGTGACCTGTTCCATTTCGCCACAATGCACCCATTGCCCAGATGCCAAAGTGTGTAAAAACCCTGAAACCTGGGAAGATTTGGGATGAAAATCAAGGAACTGCAGGAGGTGCTGGTTTACAAAAAAAAGACACAGTGCTGGAGCAACTTAGCAGGTCACGGGAAGCTTGAGGGAGGTATCCAGGTGTAATGGGATAGGTGGGGATAAAAGGGAATGAGACTTGGAGATGAGGATGAGCGAACTGATGAAGGGAAGCCCCCTCTTTCCCCACACTACCCACCCTGGTGTGCATCTCTCTCAACACTCCAGTCACCCTACTCCTTTCCCCTCCTCTGTACACTCATCCCTGTCCCACATTACCCTAGTTCCTGTGGAATTCACTGCCTCAGAAGGCAGTGGAGGCCAAGTCTCTGAATGCATTCAAGAGAGAACTAGATAGAGCTCTTAAGGATAGCGGAGTCAGGGGGTATGGGGAGAAGGCAGGAACGGGGTACTGATTGAGAATGATCAGCCATGATCACATTGAATGGTGGTGCTGGCTCGAAGGGCCAAATGGCCTCCTCCTGCACCTATTGTCTATTGTCTATTGTTCCCAGATCCCTCTCTCTGGCTTTGCATGTCACGCCTCTTTACTTGTCTGACACTTGTCTCCTCTTCACCTCTGACCTTTGTCACGACCGCCCTATCTGCTAATCAGCCCCCAACTGTATCTAGCATCGCTCACCAGGCTTTGGTCAAGTGTTTTATTATTCAAGATGCGGGATCTTTAGCAATAAAAACAATGTTGGAGGAACTCGATGGGCAGGCAGGATCTGTAGGAAACAATGTTGGAGGAACTCGATGGGCAGGCAGGATCTGTAGGAAACAATGTTGGAGGAACTCGATGGGCAGGCAGGATCTGTAGGAAACAATGTTGGAGGAACTCGATGGGCAGGCAGGATCTGTAGGAAACAATGTTGGAGGAACGCGATGGGCAGGCAGGATCTGTAGGAAACAATGTTGGAGGAACTCGATGGGCAGGCAGGATCTGGAGGAAATGGACAGATGCATTGGGTCAGGAACCTACAGACTGGAGTAGGGAGAAGAAGTGTGGATCTATGTCTCCAGGGCAGGTGGTAGGTGAGAACATTATTGCTTTCTCCTGAAATGTGTTTGCTTCTTTGATTAATGATGCTGTCTTTTCCTTTCAATTGTGTCATTTGAAGTGTCCAGGGTTTTAACGATTTTTTTTCTGTTGCATCTGGAATTGTGCTGTTTCTATGCTGTATCTCCGAACTAAAAGGATGTTTCCGCTAGTGGGAGCATCTTGGACCAGAGGGCACAGTGTTAGAATGAAAGGATGTATCTTTACTAAAGTAATGATACCCTGACCTTGACACAACTAAAATTGATTCTGAATTATGTAAAATGTAGAAACAAGCAACTGCAGGTGTTGGTTTATACCAAAGTTAGACGCATTGCTGGAGTAACTTAGTGGATCAGGCAGCATCTCTGGAGAAACAAGAGATTTTGGGATGGAACAGAAGAAGGATTCTTACCCAATATATCACCCATCCTTTTCCTCCAGAGATGCTGCCTGACCCGCTGAGTTACTCCAGCCCTTTGTGTCTATCTGCGGTACAATGTTGCATCAGTGACAATTGTTAATGATTGAAGCACAATGTGGAACAAGGAGATGGAACAGATGCAGGGATAATGTAGAATATTGGGCTGAAGGGACCTGAGGGGCATTCTTACTGTGAACCCAGTGATTTGGTACAATTTGTCTGCTGTGGATTGGAGTAAGGATGTATAAAATTCCCCAAAGAGCTGATCCTAACTCTGTCTGCAATGCTTGGCAACCCTGGGAAAGGGTGCAGCGAAGATTTATGAGGATATTGCCAGGAATTGTTATTGCTGCCAAGTCAAACCAGGACTTTGTCCACATATCAGACGGGCCTGCCTGTTCAGCATATCACCACAGGGTGGGAGTGTTGACCACAGATTGGACGGGCCTGCAGTGCAGCGGATCACCACGGGGTGGGAGTGTTGACCACAGATTGGACGGGCCTGCAGTGCCACGGGTCACCACACGATGGGACTGTTGACGGCAAATTGGAGTGACCTGTTTATGAATTCACTGCACATTGAGAACGCTTTCTACAAATTAGATATAGTCAGAGAGAGAGAGAGTGATACAGTGTGGAAACAGGCCCTTCGGCCCAACTTGCCCACACCGGCCAACATGCCCCATCAACACTAGTCCCACCTGCCCGCGTTTGGTCCATATCCCTCCAAACCTGTCCTATCCATGTACCTGTCTAACTGTTTCTTGAATGTTGGGATAGTCCCAGCATCAACTACCTCCTCCAGCAGCTTGTTCCATACACCCACCACCCTCTGTGTGGGAAAGTTACCCCTCAGATTCCTATTAAATCTTTCCCCTTCACCTTGAACGTATGCCCTCTGCTCCTCGATTCCCCTACTCTGGGCAAGACAGTTGTATCCTTCCTGCAGTTTGCTGGATGGAATGTGCACTGTCTGTGTTGTGGACCAAGATGCCGCGATCCTCCCCTGTAACCCGAACCCACAAACCTGCAACAATGCGGCCTGGGACACTCCCTATTGTGGCAGAAACTGCAGACAGCACCGGCTCACGTTACTCTCCTTTGTGGGTGGAGAGACAGCACAAAACCGGTCTGCGATCTCCCACCAGGTGCCTGGAAGCACCACCCCACCCTCACACAAAGCAGCAAGGCCAAGCTGCCTGATACACACTGAGTAAAGATCAGCCCCAGGCTGGGTAAGGATCGAACCCTCACAGAAAGCAGCAAGGCCAAGCTGCCTGATACACACTGGGTGAAGATCAACCCCAGACCGGGTAAGGATCAGCCCCAGACTGGGTAAAGATCAACCCCAGACTGGGTAAAGATCAACCCCAGACTGGGTAAATATCAGCCCCAGACTGGGTAAAGATCAGCCCCAGACTGGGTAAAGATCAGCCCTAATTGTGCTCTTTACTGCAAAATGCTTCTTTATTATTCTGTGACATATTTCCTTTCCCCATAATGCACCCATTGCCCAGATGCTAAAGTTTGTAAACGCCCTGAAACCAGGGAAGATTTGGGATGAAAATCAAGGAACTGCAGGTGCTGGTTTAGAATAAAAAAGACACAAATTGCTGGAGCAACTCAGGCAGCATCTGTGGAGGAAATGGACTGATGACTTATCAGCTTGGAAGCCTTCAGACTGGAGTAGTGGGAGAAGGTTGGAAAAGGGAAATGGGACAGGTGAGTGGTGGGTGGATACAGGTGAGGGGGATGATGGTTAGATGGATGCTGTAAGTGACAAAGGCTAGAGGTGAAAAGGTGACAAACCATTTCAGAGGTGTGAAATGTAAAGCTGGAGCAAAGTATCCAGGTTAAATGGGCCAGGTATCCAGGTGTTTAGTTTAGAGATACAGCGCGGAAACAGGTCCTTCGGCCCACCAAGTCGGCGCCGACCAGTGATCCCCGCACATTAACACCATCCTACAAACACTAGGGACAATGTTTACATTTACCAAGCCAATTAACCACGGACTTGTACGTCTATGAAGTGTAATGGAACAGGTGTCCAGGTGTAATGGGACAGGTTGGTATAAAAGGAAATGAGACTTGGAAATATCGATGAGCATACTGATGAAGGGAAACCCCATCTTTCCCCACACTCCCCACCCTGGTGTGCTCCTCCCTCAACACTCCGGTCACCCTACTCCATTCCCCTCCTCTGTACACTCATCCCTGTCCCACATTCCCCTCTTTCCCAGATCCCTCCCTCTGGCTTTGCATGTCACATGTCTCCTCTTCACCTCGAGCTTTTGTCACTACTCCCCTATCTGCTAATCAGCCCCCAACTGTATCTAGCATCGCTCACCAGGCTTTGTCCTGCTCCCATTTCTTTCCAGCTTTCTCCCAACTTCATTGGTCTGAAAGGTCCTGATGTGCAACTTCATCTGTCCATTCCTTTGCAGTCGGGCAGATGGTGCCTGACCCACTGAGTAGCTCCAGCACTGTTTCTGACCTAGTTATTCCATGGTTAAAACTATCCTAGGGAAATTAAGTTAAATAGTCATGGCTCTTGAGTCTTATTACAAGTTACTAATCCTGCCCCTTCCATTCACCCCACTGTAATTCTTTAGAGTTGGTCTAAATCTATATTTGGTTTGGCGAGTATTTGCGTTGCTGCAATCTGTCCTTTTTGCTGTCATCTGAATAATTTGTGTTTATTTTCATCCAGGATCTCCAAGGAGTGGACCTGTGCTGCTGGAAGTGTCTGCTGGGGTTAGACTGTCTCTTCCCACTCTGCCAAATGTGGGCGTAAGATAGAATAAATTCTTCCCCATTGCTGTTCTTCTGATGCACAAGTCTCATTTAATTCAGTGTTTTTGTCAGTTAAAGTAGTGTCTTTTCTGTTGTGGTCGGGTTTCCTCTGATATTGTGAACTGCTGCAGGCCCTGTAACGTTCCTGCAACCTTATCCAGTCTATCTGGATTTGATCTTCATGGAGATGGTGTGAAGGTAAGGCCCCTATTTCAACCCCTCTTTTGGTTTCAGTGGGGATAAGTCTTTGAAAGATTATTTCCTCTTTATTTTTGGTCAAGGGTTTTATATTTCATGATGCTGGATCTTTAGCAATAAAAGCAGTGCTGGAGGAACTCGATGGATCAGGCAGCATCTGTAGGAAATGGACAGATGTACTTGGTCAGGAGCCTTCAGACTGGAGTGGGGGAAGAAAGCTAGAAAAGTAAGGCGGGGTGGGCGTAATGTGGGTGTAATGGTCCAGGGGAGGGGAAAGAGGGATGAAAGACATGTTACACACAGATGGGAGATGAGCGTACTGAGGAAGGGAAACCTCCCTCTTTCCCTGCATCCCCACCCTGGTGTGCACTCTTCTCCCACCACCCCAGTCACTCTGCTCCTTTCCCTTCCTCTGTACGCTCATCTCCCATCCCCAAGCCCCATACTTCCCTCCTTCCCCTTCCACCCCCACCCCTCCAGCTTCACATCTCCCATCCCCAAGTCCTATACTTCCCCCTTTCCCCTTCCACCCCCACCCCTCCAGCTTTACATTTCAACCCTCTTCTCCCCTTATCTGACCCTTTTTGTCTACTTTTCACATCCAGCCTTTGTCACCGACTGCTCCCCTCTCCCAATAACCTCCCTCCACTGCATCCACCGATCAGGTACAAGACTTTGACTCGCTCCCACCTCTTCTACTTCACCCAACTCCATCAGTCTGAAGGATCCAATCTCACTGTCGTCTGTCCATTCACCTTGCAGTCAGGTAGTTGGTGCCTGAACTGCTGAACGCCTCCAGCACTTTGTTTTTGGACATAGCCATGTTCCCTGGTTAAAGTAATTGTACTTGGCTCCTATTTCAGGGAAAGTTCAATATTTGTGGTGTATTAATTTGACTGTTTTGTACGTCTTTGTCAACTCTATCTAGATCTGGTCTTTATGGAGATGGCATTAAGGTAAGGCCCCTGTTTCAAACCCACTCTTGGGCTTCAGTGCTTTGGGAAAGATTAGGCAGCACAGTGGTAGAGTTGCTGCCTCACAGCGCGAGAGACCTGGGTTCAATCCTGACAACATGTGTTGTCTGCACAGTTTGTACGTTCTCCCCGTGACCACGTGGGTTTTCTCCAGGTGTTCTGGCTTCTTTCAACACGCCAAAGACATTCAGATTTGTGGGTTAATTGGTTTTAGTAAACTATCCCTAGTGTGTAGATAGTGCTAGTGTATGGGGTGATCGCTGGAATGCGCAGACTCGGTGGGCCAGAGGGCCTGTTTCCACACTATCTCAAAACCAAATTAATGATTTTTTATTCAAGGTTCTTTCAATTTGGGGCGCTGGAATCTTGAACAAAAATAACAGTGCTGGAGGAACTTGGTAGGTCAGGCAGCATCTGTGAAGCAAATGGATAGATAGAGACCTGTGTGATCTCCCGGACAAATTTTGATCGCCTAGCTTGGGGTCGGAGAGGAATTTCCCGGATTTTTTTTTCCCAAATTGGCCTGGGTTTTTTATCCGGTTTTTCGCCTCTCCCAGGAGATCACTCAGTTCTTTTGGGTGGGCGGTTGGAGCGGTTGGAGCAGCGGCCGGGCGGTAGGTTTAGTAACCGAGCACGGGGCTTTGTTTGGGGAGTATGAGTGCCAGGGCAGTTTTTTGTTCTGGGTGTCGGATGTGGGGAATCTGGGAGTCTGATAGTCTTCCAGACATCCACATCTGCGCCAGGTGCGACGAGATGGGGCTCCTAAGGGATCGTATTAGGAACCTGGAGCGGCAGATTGATGACCTCCGTCTGATCAGGGAGAGTGAGGAGGTTATAGATAGGAGTTACAGAGAGGTGGTCACTGTAAGATATGTAGACTTCCACAGAATCGTTACCTTCTAAAGTATTTATTAAGAACACAAGCAGGGAGCAAATGAGCAAACGTTCGCACAGTACACCACCGTTTTCCAATCTGTCCTAATCTACCAAGCAAAACTAAACATCGGTTACAAACAAATACCAGTCATGGATCATGGATCTGGTTGGCAATCTGAAAACCAGACATGGATCAATCCGAATAAACGGATTGATCTACATCTTCCCTTTTTCAGACTAAAAAACTACAGCTACTTTCTGGCATTCAAATACACAACAGTACAGCACCAAACAGAATGCAATTGCAAAAACAGCAGTAACGGGAATATAATAGCATATATTGTAGTAGCAGCAAGCGTCCTGGGAGTCTCTAGACATAGTCCTTATATCTAGGGTTGGGCTTACAAATCCGCCCCGCACGAGTCTGATACGGCCCCTCAGAGGTACCCTTCGCTGGAGATGATGCGACCGGCATGGGCTTCCCCGGGGATCGTGCCACAGGCCTCATAGGCGATTTGGATGTCGGAGGCAGCTCCACGGATGGTGCGTTCACCGATGTTGAATTTGTCTCCTTCGCAAGGGGCAGCTCTCGAGCTGTGGGTGACGAATCATAGTCACCTCCTTCCGACCATAGCACATCGTCCGGGTCATCGGGCAACCCGTTTAAGTCCCACTGAGATGGCATCGGTTCATTTACCGGTAAGATGTGTCTCCGGTTCCGCCTGTATAGGCCTGTGTCAGATTGAACGAGGTAAGATCGGGGCTCCGCGCAGACCCCCTTGACAATACCCTTGCGGTCGTATCCCTTCGGGGACTGCAGCCGGACGACCTGACCCTCTGCCAGCGGGGGTAAAGGGCGACTGGATCGGTCGTAACTAACCTTCTGGGTTAGTCGCTTGTGGTGCAGTCGAGCCTGAATGGTGGAAGGTTCGTAGACCTCCGGCTGGAGCTGCTGCTTCGAAATGGGCAAGGTGATGCGTGTCCTCCTGGACATCAGGCGCTGAGCCGGGGAGCCCAGCGTTGAGTCTCGCGGAATGTTGCGGAGATTAAGAAGGTCTAGGAAAATGTCCGAACCTGACCTGCTGGACTTCTCGAGGGCCTGCTTCGCACTGCGGACCGCCCGCTCTGCTAACCCGTTCGACTGCGGGTATTCCGGACTGCTGGTGATGTGTCGAAAGCCCCAACGCTTCGCAAAGTCCTGGAAGCGCTGGCTTGAAAACTGTCCAGCATTGTCGGAGATCAGAGTGCAAGGTGCCCCATGGACCGAGAAGTGCCTGCGGAGCTTCTTGACTACTGTCGCGGATGATGTGGAGTGGAGCACATCGATTTCGAACCAACCAGAGTAGGAGTCCACCAAAACCAAGTACTGGTGCCCATGCCAGTCGAAAAGGTCTGCGGCTACTATGGACCATGGGAGGTCAGGAACAGGGTGCAGCTGTAGCGGCTCCTTCTGCTGATGTGGAGTCATGCTGTTGCAGACGGCGCAAGACTGTACCCACTGACGTATAGTGTCAGCCATGCCTGGCCAGTAGAACATGTCTTTGGCCACCCGCACGGTGGCATCCGCACCAGGATGCCCTCTGTGTACGGCATCATAGTACTCGCGCTGGAGTGAGGCTGGAATCACCGCCTTGTGACCTTTCAGGATGACCCCGTCGTCTATAGTAAGCTCATCCCTGATAGGAAAATAGGGCTGAACGGTCGTCGGAAGTGAGTGCTGTTTGCACGGCCACCCGCGTCTGATAACGGATGCGAGTTGCTGAAGCGTGGCATCTTCAGCCGTGGAGGCCACCAGTGCGTCCCGACAAGAGGGAGGTATGTGGTCGAGGGTTAACACCACCATGGAGTCCCGCTCGGAAGCGTGTTGTGCACAGGACCGCAAAGGGGCACGAGAGAGTGCGTCCGCCAGATGCAGGTCCTTGCCTCGTTTGTAAACTAAGGTCACGTCATATTTCTGGAGCCGTAACATCATCCGCTGCAGTCGCGCCGGAGCCGCGTGTATGGGCTTGTTCATAATGGTTACTAAAGGTTGGTGGTCTGTCTCTACAGTCACAGGTTGGCCAAAGATGTAGTCATTAAACTTTGCACAAGCGAAAACCACCGCCAGCAGCTCCTTCTCAATTTGTGCGTACCTGGTTTCTGTTTCCGTCAACGTTCTGGACGCATAAGCAACAGGCCGTTCCGCTTGTAGACATGCAGCACCGAGACCGTATTGGGAAGCGTCGCAGGTGAGTGTGACAGGCCGGTCAATGTCGAAGTACGCCAGCGTAGGAGGGCACGACATCTGCATTTTTAGCGTGTCGAAAGCTCGTTGTTGCGGCTCGTCCCACAACCAGGCAGTGTCTTTGTGCGTGAGCTGACGCAGTGGAGCCGAGAGCTCGCTGAAATTGGGGATGAACTTCCCGAGATAGTTGACCATGCCTAAAAACCGCTGTAGGCCGGTAACATCGGTCGGTGCCGCCATCGCACTGATGGCCACCGTCTTGGAGGGGTCAGCCTTGAGCCCCTCACTGGTAAAGACATGTCCCACGTACTTCACCTGGTCAACACGGAACCGACACTTGCGGGGGTTGAGCTTCAGGTTGACCTCTCTGGCACGCTCAAGCACCCTCTTTAAATTATCATCGTGTTCCTGTAGATTCTTGCCAGCAATGATGATATCGTCCACGATGATGGAGCACGGCAAGCCATCAAAAATTTGTTCCATAGTTCGTTGGAAAACCTCACTGGCCGAGCTGATGCCAAACGGCATGCGAAGGAAGCGGTAGCGCCCAAACGGAGTGCTGAAGGTAGTTAGCAGGGATGAGACATTGTCCAGGGGAATTTGCCAAAACGAGTTTTTTGCGTCCAGCACTGAAAATACAGAAACCTTGCCCATGCGAGCAGCTACCTCTTCCACGGTGCGCATGGGGTGGTGCGGCCTCCTCAGAGAGGCGTTCAGGTCCTTGGGGTTGATGCAGATTCAGAGCTCTTGTTTGTCTTTCTTGACAGCAACTACCATTGAGGACACCCAGTCCGTAGGATCCGTAACGGGCGTGATAACTCCAAGCGCTGCCATCCTGTCCAACTCAGCCTTGACCCGGTCCCGCATTGTAACGGGGACACGGTGGGCAGGACGCACCACAGGGCGCGCGTCCGGGTCCAAAGCAATGGGCAGCTCGTCGGCAGCCGGCAGCCTGCCCAGCTCGTCGTCGAAAAGGTCATGGTATGCAGAGAGGATGCGCTGCGTGGAGTTAGGGCTAAGAGCCAGTTGATGCACGGCCTCGCTGAACGTGACCAGTCCCATGTCAGTGCAGGCAGCGGATCCCAACAGTGTCTCTACATCGCCCCTGACAACGTAGAATCGCAACACTTGCGATTTGTTCCGGAGACTACACAGCAGCTTGACCTGCCCAATAGGGTTGACGTGACTGCCACCGTACGCCACAAGGGTGGCACTGCAGGTGGATAGTTTCTCTGCCTCCCTGGGATTCCGAACACGGAGGAATTCAGTCTCAGACACAACATTACATTTGGCCCCAGTGTCAATTTTCATTTCCAGAGCATGGCCATTCACCATCACTGTGGCCGTGGGTTCGCTGTTCCGAGCACCAACCCCCCCAGTGGAATGCACAAGCAGCTCGATACCGTCGACCTTGGGCCTTTCGTCTGGACTGTTATCAGAGGATTCTGATAAGGGCTCCGGCAGGACCAGGTGCACAGATTTTTTAGGTATTTTCGCAGGGGCATCGTGAGCCCTGGACCTGCAAAATCTCCAGAAATGGTTCCTCCTTCTGCAGCCGTGGCAGATTTGGCCAAAGGCAGGACATTTCTCCCTGTTCGTGACATGAGAGCCCCCACAGTTAGAACAGTTTGTAACAAATCCTTGCTTATCTCGTTGTACATAACAAGGTGTCCCAGGCTTTCGTTGTCTTGGAAACGTAGTCTGGATGGCATCGATTCCCACTGGTGTGGAATGTAGTGCCCCGGACAGCGTCGCAGCGTTACGGTTGCCAATTTCATAGTTTGCACAGAAAGAGACAGCTTTGTCCAGAGTCAAAGCAGGGTCGCGGATAAGCTTTCTCCTTAATTTATCGTTCGCAAGCCCACACACCAGCCTGTCCCTCACAAACTCGTCGCAGAGTTGTCCAAACCCGCAGCCCTTGGCTGCCTTTTTAATAGCACACAGAAACGATTCAATTGTCTCACCGTCATTCTGGTGACGAGAGAAAAACTTCACCCGCTCCACAATGGGGTTCGTCCGAGGTTCGCAAAGCTGGCGAAACTTTCTTATCAAGCACTCCGGGTCCTCTGCCGATTCCGCAGGGGTCACAACCGAAGGTGCATCGCCTACCGGGGGATGAACAATCTCCTCCGCGTAGACGAATTGCTGCGCTCGCTCGTAAGCCTCATCTCCCGCGAGATTGAGGAGCATGTAGGCCCGAGCCGTGGCAGGTTTGTCGTAATGGGCGGCACGAATAAACACATTATACTGCCTCTCAAAGAGGCGCCAACGCTCACCGATCTGGTCGTCGAAGACGAGAGAGTCCGGTTGTCGGAATGTCCCAGCCATGTTATAACAGTAGAAATGAGCTGAAACCAATCCACAGTACTTCTGACACCATGTAAGATATGTAGACTTCCACAGAATCGTTACCTTCTAAAGTATTTATTAAGAACACAAGCAGGGAGCAAATGAGCAAACGTTCGCACAGTACACCACCGTTTTCCAATCTGTCCTAATCTACCAAGCAAAACTAAACATCGGTTACAAACAAATACCAGTCATGGATCATGGATCTGGTTGGCAATCTGAAAACCAGACATGGATCAATCCGAATAAACGGATTGATCTACAGTCACTCCTAGACCACGGGAGGTAGACAAGTGGGTCACTGTTAGGGGGGGCAAGGAGCAGAGGCAGGGACTAGGGAGTACCACGGTGGCTGTACCCCTTGGAAATAAGTACTCCTGTTTAAGTACTGTTGGGGGGGACAGCCTACCTGGGGGCAGCGACGGTGCCCGGGCCTCTGGCAAGGAGTCCGGCCCTGTTGCTCAGAAGGGTAGGGAAAGGAAGAGGAGAGCGATAGTAATAGGGGACTCTATAGTGAGGGGGTCAGATAGGCGTTTCTGTGGACGCAGTCGGGAGACCCGGATGGTGGTTTGCCTCCCTGGTGCCGGTGTCCGGGATGTGTCTGAGTGTGTCCAGGATATCCTGAAAGGGGAGGGAGAGGAGCCAGAGGTCGTCGTACATATAGGTACCAACAACATAGGTAGGATAAGGGAAGAGGTCCTGAAAGGAGAATTTAGGGGGCTAGGAAGAGAGTTAAAAAAAAGGACTTCCAAAGCAATAATCTCAGGCTTACTGCCTGTGCCACGCGATAGTGAGAATAGGAATGGAGTGAGGTGGAGGATAAATACGTGGCTGAAGAAATGGTGCAGGGAGCAGGTTTTCAAGTTCTGGATCATTGGGACCTCTTCTGGGGGAAGTATGACCTGTACAAAAAGGACGGGTTGCATCTGAACCTGAGGGGAACCAATATCCTGGCGGGGAGATTTGCTAAAATAATTGCGGAGACTTTAAACTAGTACGGTTGGGGGGAGGGACTCAAACACAGATAGCTAACAGGCAGTGTGTGAGGCAGGAGGCAGAAAAGGGAAACACTCAGACCCAATATGTAGGAGAGAAAGAAGGGGAAATAAATAAACTGAGAATAAGAAATGATGGGTCCCTTAAATGTGTATATTTTAATGCTAGGAGCATTGTAAGAAAGGTGGATGAGCTTAGAGCCTGGATTGACATCTGGAAGTATGATGTTGTGGCGATCAGTGAAACATGGTTGCAGGAGGGTTGCGATTGGCAATTAAATATTCCAGGATTTCATTGTTTCAGATGTGATAGAATCGGAGGGGCAAGAGGTGGGGGTGTTGCATTGCTTGTCAGGGAGGATATCACAGCAGTGCTTTGGCAGGACAGACTAGAAGGCTCGATTAGGGAGGCTGTTTGGGTGGAACTCAGAAATGAGAAAGGTTTAGACCGCCAAATAGGGAACGAGAATTGGAAGAGCAAATATGTAAGGAGATAGCAGATATTAGTAGTAAGCACAGAGTAGTGATTGTGGGTGATTTCAATTTTCCGTATATAGACTGGGAATCACATTCTGTTAAAGGGCTGGATGGTTTGGAGTTTGTAAAATGTGTGCAGGATAGTTTTTTGCAGCAATACGTAGAGGTGCCTACCAGAGAAGGGGCAGTGTTGGACCTCCTGTTAGGAAATGAGATGGGTCAGGTGACGGAGGTATCTGTTGAGGAGCACTTTGGGTCCAGTGATCACAATGCCATTAGTTTCAATATCATTATGGAGAAGGTCAAATCTGGACCAAGGGTTGAGATTTTGGATTGGAGAAAGGCTAATTTTGAGGAGATGAGAAAGGATTTAAAAGGAGTGAAATGGAAATTTTTGTTTTATGAAAAGGATATAATAGAGAAATGGAGGATATTTAAAGGTGACATTTTGAGAGTACAGTCTTTATGTCCCTGTTCGGTGGAAAGGAAAGAATAATAATTTGAAAGAGCCGTGGTTTTCCAGGGAAATTGGACACTTGGTTCGGAAAAAGAGGGAGATATACAATAAATATAAGCGGCAGGGAGTAAATGAGGTTCTTGAGGAATATAAAGAATGTAAAAGGAATCTTAAGAAGGAAATTAGAAAAGCGAAAAAAAGATGTGAGGCTGCTTTGTCAAGTAATGTAAAAGTAAACCCCAAGGGGTTCTACAGATATGTCAATAGCAAAAGGATAGTGAGGGATAAAATTGGTCCATTAGAGAGTCAGAGTGGGCAGCTATGTGCTGAGCCGGAAGAAATGGGGGAGATATTAAACAATTTCTTTTCTTCGGTATTTACCGAGGAGAAGGATATTGAATTATGTGAGGTAAGCGAAACAAGTAGTGATGGAAATTAGGAGGATTAAAGAAGAGGAGGTACGAACACTTTTGAAAAATATAAAAGTGGATAAGTCTCCAGGTCCTGATAGGATGTTCCCTAGGACATTGAGGGAAGTTAGTGCAGAAATAGCAGGGGCTATGACGGAAATATTTCAAACGTCATTAGAAACGGGGATGGTGCCGGAAGATTGGCGCATTGCGCATGTTTGTGCCTTTGTTTAAAAAAGGTTCTAAAAGTAAACCTAGCAATTATAGACCTATTAGTTTGACGTCTGTGGTGGGAAAATTAATGGAAAAGATACTTAGGGACAATATATATAATTATTTGGATAATCAAGGCCTGATTAGAAACATTCAACGTGGATTTGTGCCTGGAAGGTCATGTTTGACTAATCTTCTTGAATTTTTTGAAGAGGTTACCAGGGAAATTGATAAGGGCAAGGCTGTGGATGTTGTCTATATGGACTTCAGTAAGGCATTTGACAAGGTTCCACATGGAAGGTTGATTAAGAAGGTTAAATCGTTGGGTATTAATAGTGAGGTTGCAAGATGGATTCAACAATGGCTGAATGGGAGATACCAGAGGGTAACGGTTGACAATTGTATGTCAGGTTGGAGGCCAGTGTCTAGTGGAGTACCCTAAGGATCTGTGTTGGGTCCATTGTTGTTTGTCATTTACATTAATTATCTGGATGATGGTGTGGCAAATTGGATTAGTAAATATGCAGATGATACTAAGATAGGTGGTGTAGTTGATAGTGAGGTAGATTTTCAAAGTCTACAGAGAGACTTGGGCCTTTTGGAAGGGTGGGCTGAAAGATGGCAGATGGAGTTTAATGCTGATAAGTGTGAGGTGCTGCATTTTGGTAGGACAAATCAAAATAGGACGTACAGGGTAAATGGTAGGGAATTGAGGAATGCAGTGGAACAGAGGGATCTGGGAATAACTGTGCATTGTTCCCTGAAGGTGGAATCTCATGTGGATAGGGTGGTGAAGAAGGCGTTTGGTATGCTTGTCTTTATAAATCAGAGCATCGAGTATAGAAGTTGGGATGTAATGTTAAAATTGTACAGGGCATTGGTGAGGCCGAATCTGGAGTATGGTGTGCAGTTCTGGTCGCCAAATTATAGGAAGGATGTCGACAAAATGGAGAGGGTACAGAGGAGATTTACTAGAATGTTGCCTGGGTTTCAGCACTTAGGCTACAGAGAGAGGTTGAACAGGTTGGGTCTTTATTCTTTGGAGCGTAGAAGGTTGAGGGGGGACTTGATAGAGGTTTTTTAAATTTTGAGAGGGACGGACAGAGTTGACGTGGGTAGGCTTTTCCCTTTGAGAGTGGGGAAAATTCCAACAAGGGGACATAGGTTCAGAATTGAGGGACAAAGGTTTAGGGGTAACATGAGGGGGAACTTCTTTACTCAGAGGGTGGTGGCTGTATGGAATGGGCTTCCGGTGGAAGTGGTGGAGGCTGGCTCGATTTTATTATTTAAGAGTAAATTGGATAGGTATATGGATAGGAGGGGATTGGAGGGTTATGGTCTGAGTGCAGGTAGATGAGACTAGGTCAGAGAGAGTGGTCGGCGTGGACTGGTAGGGCCGGACAGGCCTGTTTCCATGCTGTAGTTGTGATATGGTTATATGGTTATATGGTATCCGGTTGGAATCCTTCGGACAGGAGTGGAGGAAAGCTGGGAAAGTGAGGTGGGGTGAGGCAAAGCTTAGCAAGTGATGGGTGGATAAGGTGAGGAGCACACTGTCCCTCTTACCCTGCACCCCCACCCTGGTGTACACACTTCCCCAACACCTCAGTCACTGCTCCTCCCCCTCTGTACACTCATCTCTCATCCCTGAGTCCTGTATTTTCCTCCTTCCTCTTGCACCCATATCCATTCCTCTGGCTTTACATTTCAATGCTCTCATCTCCTTATCTGACAACCTTTGTCTCCTTTTCACCTCTAGCCTTTGTCACTTACTTCATCCATCTGCCAACCCCCCCCCCCCCCCCCCCCCTCACCTGTACCCATCTATCACTTGCCAGGCTTTGGCCTGCTCCCATCTCTCTCCCCCTTTCTCCATCCTAGTCCAAATTCTTGATTAGGGCGGGTGTCAGGGGATATGGGGAGAAGGCAGGAGAATGGTGTTAGGAGGGAGAGATAAATCAGCCATGATTGAATGGTGGAGTAGACTCGATGGGCCAAATGGCCTAATTCTGCTCCTATGTCTTCTGGTCTTCTCTAACACTTTGTGCAAACAGCAATGAGTCAACAGAGGGCAATTATTGTCACCCAGACAACTACTGCCCCCAGGTGGACATTGTGATGTGTGCAACAAACATTGACCGGCCACTGGTGGGCGAAGGGTTAATGTGGTAAACAACTTGATTGACGATAGGATTGAAATGTGATGGGTAATTGCCAACACCTCTGTATAAAAGGAGTTGTGGGAGTGTCTGAGTGCAGTTGTCCTGGGCTGTTGTTGGGAGCAGTGTTTTGGCTGGAGACAGGGAGTCTCCCCTTGTAACTGGTGCTCAGGGTAGAGACAGGGTGTCTCCCCTTGTGTCTGATTTGGATCTATGTCGCCAGGGCAGGAGGCAGATGAGAAAATTATTGCTTTCTCCTGAAATGTGTTTACTTCTTTGATTAATTGTGTCATTTGAAGTGTCCAGGGTTTTTAATGGTGATTTTTTTTCTGGTGCAACTAGAATTGTGCTGTTTCTGAGTTGTATCTCAAAACTAAAAGGATGTTACCACTAGTGGGAGAGTCTCAGACCAGAGGGCACAGTGTCAGAATCAATGGATGTATCTTTACTAAAGTGATGATAACCTGACCTTGATACAACTGAAATTGAATCTGGGTGATGTGAAATGTAGAAACAAGGAACTGCAGATGTTGGTTTATACAAAAGTTAGACACATTGCTGGAGCAACTCAGCGGGTCAGGCAGAAGAACATGGATAGGTGATGTTTCACAGAGTGCTGGAGTAACTCAGTGGGTGAGGCAACATCTGTGGAGAACATGGATAGGTGACGTTTCACAGAGTGCTGGAATAACTCAGTTAGTCAGGCACATCTGTGAAGAACATGAATAGGTGGCGTTTCAGAGTGCTGGAGTAACTCAGTGGGTCAGGCAGCATCTGTGGAGAACATGTATTTGTAGACAACACTCCCAATGTGCAGTTAATTCAAAAAACAGGTTGCTCCAATTTGTGGTTAACACTCCCACCGTGTGGTGATTCGCTGCACTGCAGGCCCGTGCAATGTGTGGTCAACACTCCCACCGTGTGGTGATCTGCTGCACTGCAGGCCTATCTAATATGTGGACAAAGTACTGGTTTGACTCAGATGGTCAGGCAGCATCTCTGGAGAACGTAGACAGCAGTGTCTTTTTGTCTACATGCTTACTGCATTGCACCCTATACTGCACAGTGAGAGGAATTTATTTTGTCAGAGGATGGTGAATCTGTGGAATTCATTGCTACAGAAGGCTGTGGAGACTGTCAATGGATATTTTTAAGACTGAGATAGGTTCTTGATTAGCAAGGGTATCAAAGGTTATGGGGTCTGAAGGAGGGTCTCGACCTGAAATGTCACATGTTCCTCTTACCAGAGATACTGCTTGACCTGCTCAGTTACTCCAGCTCTGTTGAGAAGGACGTTGGAACATTTCAAACATTAAAATGGTATGTTAATTTGATTTTTCTGCATAACTTCAAGTCTATCTGGATTTGGTCTTTATGAATGCCATAGGAAGATAAGGCACCATTAGTTTAATGGGATAAATGTTTTAAATAAATGATGGCTTTTCAAATTGTTTGGTGAAAGTTCTTGTAATGCAGGGTACTGGAATTTTGAGCAAAAAAAGTACTCGGAGGGTTAGGCAGCATCTGCGGAGGAAATGGGCAGATGTATTTGATCAGAACCCTTCAGACTGGAGTAGGGGGAGAAAGCTGCAAAAGTGGGAGAGGTGGCGAAAAGTCTGGCAAATGAAGGGTGGATACAGGTGAGAGGATGGGTGATTGGTAGATGGGTGGAGTAAATGACAAAGGCTAGAGGTGACGAGCGGAGAGAATGTGTTAGGAGGGGTGTGAAATGTAAAGCCAGGGGGATGTGTCAGTATAATGGGGCAGGGATGTATGGGATTCTGATGTGAAATGAGCATACTGCGGGAGCCCCCTTCTTTCCCTGCACCCCCATCCTGGTGAGCTCCTTTCCTCTCTGTACGCTCATCTCCCATCCCCATGACCATACTTCCACCTTTCCCTTCCCATATCTCTCCATCTGGCCTTGCATTTCAATGCCCTTCTGGTTATCGGACAATATTTGACTCTTTTCATCTCGAGCAGTTGTCACTTACTCCACCCATCTGTCAATCACCCCTCCTCTGTATCCACCTATCACTTGCCAGACTTTGCCTTGCTCCCACCTCTTCCAGCTTTCCACGCCGTACTCCATGTGTGTGAAGGGTCCAGACCTGAAATGACCTGTCCATTTATGTTCAGGTAGATGGCACCTGACTTGCTGAGTCCCTCCAGCACTTTGTTTTTAGACTTGGCCATTGGGGGCCGTCTCCCATCCCATATTCTCCAGGTAATCTTTCCCAAGGATTTATCCCGATGAAACCTGAGGATTCTAAATGGGGTCTTACCTTTTTACCGTCTCCTTAAAGACCAAAGCCAGAGAGACATTGTTACACAGAAAAGTAAAACACGCCAGTAAGGATATGAAATCTCCTTACCTCCTTCACACCCTCGCAAACAGCAATACTTAAACTTTTAAGCCCATTTATCATGGACCTAAGGAAATTGGTGTGACTTTTTGCAGACGTTCAAAGCTTTTGGTGCATTAAGCAGAAACATTTAGCATAATATGGGTCAGTGCCCGTAGCCAGGATCGAACCCGGGTCTCTGGCGCTAATATTACCTGCTGGGGGTGTAGTGATGGCAGCCTCGCGAATGGTCTGTCTGTCTTTTAGTCTTTTTGTTATTTTTTGATGTTTTAAAAGTATGTGTTAATGTTCTCTGGTTTGTTTTATGTGGGTGGTGGAGGGGGTCAGGGGAAATGTTTTTCAATCTCTTATCTTGTTTTCCAGATTGTATCACCAGTCGATCTACGGCCTAACATCATGGAGCTGGCGGCCTTGCTCGAGACTGACTGAGACCCACAGCCGGGACATGGACTGACCATCGCAGCCTGCGATCCCTCGCCGGAGATCGACGCTCCAACCACGCCCTGCAGACTTCAACATCGAGGAGCATGCAGTCTCGGGCACAGACTGATGTCGGGAAGCTCCAAAGAAGGACGAAGGTTCAACTAGCCCCGACCCGGGGCCCGATCGCCCGTCGCGGGGAGCTTGATCGCCCCAATGCAGAGGGACCGACCGCCGGCTATGGGAGCCAAGATCGCCCCGTCAACGGAAGGCTCGAGGCCGCCGACCATGGGAGGATAAAGAAGGGAAGAGTGATTTTTTAAAAACTTCCATCACAGTGAGGAATGTGGAGGAGTCACTGTGGTGGATGTTCATGTTAAAATGTATTTTGTGTGTCTGTTTCTTTTTATTAGCATGACTGTATGACAAATGAAATTCCTTCTATGTTGCAAAACATACTTGGCTAATTAAGTAAATAAGTGCTGGAGGAACTTGGGGTTTGGCAACCTCTCAAGAAATGGACAGATGACTTATCGGGTCAGGGGCCTTCAGACTGGAATACGGGAGAAAGCTGGAAATGAGGTGGGGGTGGGGCACTGTCTGACAGGTGCTGGGTAGATACAGGTGAGTGGGTGATGGGCAGATGGGCGGAGTAAGTGACAAAGGCTAAAGGTGAAAGTGATAAAACATGTCAGACAAGGAAAAGAGATGTGAAAAGTAAAGCCAGAGGGAGGTGGGGTGGGAAGGTAAAGGGGAAATATGGGACAAGGAGATGGGAGATGAGCGTACTGAGGAGTGAAAGCCTCTCTTACCTTCACTCCCCACCCTGGTGTGCACATTCCCCTCCACCTTACTAACACCACTAACCCGGATTCTTTCCTTTCCAGTGCTCTTATTTGGCATTTTATCCCTTTCACCTTGAGCCTTTGGCACGGACTCCATCTGTATGCTCATCACCCCTCGCACCCATCCACCTGTTTACTTGCTGGCTTTGACCTGGGTGCCTCTGCCTCTTTTCACTCTCTTTCATCAGTCTGAGGGAAGTTCCTGATCTGAGGTGTCATCTGTCCATTCCACTTGCGGTCGGACAGATTGTGCCTGAACTGCTGAATGCCTCCAGCACTTTGTCTTTAGACATAGCCATGTTCCTCGGTTAAAGTAATTGTAGTTGTCCCTGTTACAGTGAAAGAAGAGTTTGATATTGTGGCTAAGTCTCACTAAGTTATTAATCCTGCCCTTCCAAGTACTATAGTTTTTGCAGTTGGCTTAAATCTCACAGTTTAGATACATCTGCATTGCCACAATCTCCTAGCCCCTCTTCCTCTGAAGGATTGACCAATTCCTGTTAGTTTCCACCCAGTGTCTCCAAAGACCGGGTCATCTGGTGCTAGAAATATCTGCTAGTGTTAGACAGTCTCTTCCCCATTTGCCAATGTCGGCAGGTGCTGGGGCAAACTTCTTCCCCATCATTGTTATTATGTTTTGGAGATGGTTTAATTCAAAGGATGTTTTCATTGAAAGTAGTGACTGTGTTATGGGTGTGTTTTCACCAGATATTCTGAACACCCTGGATGCTCCTGTTGGTGTACAGGGTTTGAAGCCCATGGTAAACATCAGCAGGTGGCACAGTCACAGAACACTGTTTGTGTGAAGTGTTTGGTTTAGCTCGGGTGTTGCTGTGCCAGTTGATCAAGTCAATGTATTCTGGTAACCTGTAAGATTCACTTCTGGAGTCATACCAAATGTTGCGTCTCGTGTTGCTCCCCATGTATGTTAAAGTATGTGTTGATATTCTGTTTTATGTCGGGGGTGGAGGGGGTCGGGGGAAACCTATTTCAATATCTTACCTTGATTTCCAGATCGTATCTCCAGTCGCTCAGCGGCCTAGGATCATGGAGTTGGCGGCCTTGCTCGAGACTGACTGAGACCCACCGCCTGTGATCCCTTGCTGGGGATCGACGCTCCAACCTCGGCCTGCAGACCTCAACATTGAGGAGCTCGCAGTCTCGGGTAGAGACCGATGTCGGGAAGTTCTAAAGAACAGGAATGTTCGAGTAGAATGACCCGAGGTCCAATCGCCCGGCGCGGGGAGCTTAATTGCCCCGATGCGGAGGGCCTGACTGCCAGCTATGAGAGCCAAGATCGCCCCGTCAACAGAATGCTCGAGGACCCCGACCGTGGGAGGATAAAGAAGGGAAGAGTAACGTTTTTTTTAAACTTCTATCACAGTGAGGAATGTGGAGGAGCCACTGTGGTGGATGTTCATGTTAAAATGTATTTTGTGTGTCTGTTTCTTTTTATTAGCATGACTGTCTGACAAATGAAATTCCTTGTATGTTGCAAAATATACTTAGCTAATAAAGTATGATTATGATGGAAGGCAGCAACTCTACAGCTGCACCACCATGCCACCCCATGCTTGAATCATGAGTAAATAACTCGCGATTCAAGTAAATAAGTAGATAAGTAAATAAGTGCTGGAGGAATTTGGTGGGTTCGGCAACCTCTTAAGAAATGGACAGATGACTTATCGGGTCAGGAGCCTTCAGACTGGAAATGAGGTGGGGTGGGGCACTGCCTGACAGGTGATGGGTGGATACAGGTGAGTGGATGATTGGCAGATGGGTGGAGTAAGTGACAAAGGCTAAAGGTGAAAGTGATAAAACATGTCAGACAAGGATAAGAGCTGTGAAATGTAAAGCCAGAGGAAGGTGTGGTGGGAAGGTAAATGGGAAATATGGGACAAGGAGATGGGAGATGAGCGTACTGACGAGGGTAAGCCCCTCTTTCCCTTCACTCCCCACCCTGGTGTGCACATTCTCCACCACCTCACTACCACATTAACCTCACTAACCTCACTAATGCTGGTCCTTTCCTACCGATGTACGCTCAGTGCTCTCCATATTTGGCATTTTGTCCCTTGCACCTCGAGCCTTTGGCACTGGCTCCATCTGTATGCTCATCACCCCTCACACCTATCCACCTATTTACTTGCTGGCTTTGTCCTGCGTGCCTCTGCCTCTTTTCACTCTCTTTCATCAGTCTGAGGGAAGTTCCTGATCTGAGATGTCATCTGTCCATTCCACTTGCGGTCAGGCACATTGTGCCTGAACTACTGAATGCCTCCAGCACTTTGTCTTTAGACATAACCATGTTCCTCGGTTAAAGTAATTATAGTTGGCCCTGTTACAGTGAAAGAAGAGTTTAATGTTGTGGCTAAGTCTCACTAAGTTATTAATCCTGCCCTTCCAAGTACTGTAATTTTTGCAATTGGTTTAAATCTCAGATTTGGATACATCTGCATTGCCATAATTTCCTAGCCCCTCTTCCTCTGAAGGATTGACCAATTCCTGTTAGTTTCCACCCAGTGTCTCCAAAGACTGGGTCATCTGGTGCTAGAAATATCTGCTAGTGTTAGACAGTCTCTTCCCCATTTGCCAATGTCGGCAGGTGCTGGGGCAAACTTCTTCCCCATCATTGTTATTATGTTTTGGAGATGGTTTAATTCAAAGGATGTTTTCATTGAAAGTAGTGACTGTGTTATGGGTGTGTTTTCACCAGATATTCCGAACACCCTGGATGCTCCTGTTGGTGTACAGGGTTTGATGCCCATGGTAAACACTAGCAGGTGGCACAGTCACAGAACACTGTTTGTGTGAAGTGTTTGGTTTAGCTCGGGTGTTGCTGTGCCAGTTGATCAAGTCAATGTATTCTGATAACCTGTAAGATTCACTTCTGGAGTCATACCAAATGTTGCGTCTCGTGTTGCGCCCCATGTATTTTAAAGTATGTGTTAATCTCTTTGTTTTATGTGGGAGGTGGAGGGGGTCAGGGGAAGCTTATTTCAATATCTTACCTTGATTTCCAGATCGTATCTCCAGTCGCTCTGCGGCCTAGCATCATGGAGCTGGCGGCCTTGCTCGAGACTGACTTTGAGACCCACCGCCTGTGATCCCTTGCTGGGGATCGACGCTCCAACCTCGGCCTGCAGACCTCAACATAGAGGAGCTCGCAGTCTCGGGTAGAGACCGATGTCGGGAAGCTCCAAAGAACGAAGAAGGTTCGAGTAGCACCGACCCGAGGTCCAATCGCCCGGCGCGGGGAGCTTGATTGCCCCGTTGCGGAGGGCCTGACTGCCAGCTATGAGAGCCAAGATCGCACCGTCAACAGAATGCTCGAGGCCCCCGACCGTGGGAGGACAAAGAAGGGAAGAGTGACGTTTTTTAAAAAACTTCTATCACAGTGAGGAATGTGGAGGAGCCACTGTGGTGGATGTTCATGTTAAAATGTATTTTGTGTGTTCTGTTGCTTTTTATTGGTGTGACTGTAGGTCAACTGAAATTCCTCGTATGTTGCAAAACATACTTGGCTAATAAAGTATGATTATGATGGAAGGCAGCAACTGTACAGCTGCGCCACCATGGCACCCCATGCTTGAATCGTGAGTAAATAACTCACGATTCAAGTATATAGTTAAATAACTGCTGAAGGAACTTGGGGGTTTGGCAACCTCTGAAGAAATGGACAGATGACTTATTCAGTAAGGAGCCTTCAGACTGGAATACGGGAGAAAGCTGGAAATGAGGTGGGGGTGGGGCACTGCCTGACAGGTGATGGGTGGATACAGGTGAGTGGGTGATGGGCAGATGGGTGGAGTAAGTGAGAAAGGCTGAAGGTGAAAGTTATAAAACATGTCGGACAAGGACAAGAGCTGTGAAATGTAAAGACGGAGGCAGGTGGAGTGGAAGGTAAAAGGGGAAATATGGGACAAGGAGATGGGAGACGAGCGTACTGACGAGGGAAAGCCTCGTTCCCTTCACTCCCCACCCTGGTGTGCACATTCTCCACCACCTCACTACCACGTTAACCTCACTAACCCAGGTCCTTTCCTTTCCGATGTACGCTCTGTGCTCTCCTTTTTTGGCATTTTGTCTCTTTCACCTTGAGCCTTTGGCACTGACTCCATCTGTATGTTCATCACCCCTCACACCTATCCACCTATTTACTTGCTGGCTTTGTCCTGCGTGCCTCTGCCTCTTTTCACTCTCTTTCATCAGTCTGAGGGAAGTTCCTGATCTGAGATGTCATCTGTCCATTCCACTTGCGGTCTGGCACATTATGCCTGAACTACTGAATGCCTCCAGCACTTTGTCTTTAGACATAACCATGTTCCTCGGTTAAAGTAATTATAGTTGGCCCTGTTACAGTGAAAGAAGAGTTTAATATTGTGGCTAAGTCTCACTAAGTTATTAATCCTGCCCTTCCAAGTACTGTAGTTTTTGCAATTGGTTTAAATCTCAGATTTGGATACATCTGCATTGCCACAATTTCCTAGCCCCTCTTCCTCTGAAGGATTGGCCAATTCCTGTTAGTTTCCACCCAATGGCTCCAAAGACTGGGTCATCTGGTGCTAGAAATATCTGCTAGTGTTAGACAGTCTCTTCCCCATTTGCCAATGTCGGCAGGTGCTGGGGCAAACTTCTTCCCCATCATTGTTATTATGTTTTGGAGATGGTTTAATTCAAAGAATGTTTTCATTGAAAGTAGCGACTGTGTTATGGGTGTGTTTTCACCAGATATTCTGAACACCCTGGATGCTCCTGTTGGTGTACAGGGTTTGAAGCCCATGGTAAACACTAGCAGGTGGCACAGTCACAGAACACTGTTTGTGTGAAGTGTTTGGTTTAGCTCGGGTGTTGCTGTGCCAGTTGATCAAGTCAATGTATTCTGGTAACCTGTAAGATTCACTTCTGGAGTCATACCAAATGTTGCGTCTCGTGTTGCGCCCCATGTATTTTAAAGTATGTGTTAATCTCTTTGTTTTATGTGGGAGGTGGAGGGGGTCAGGGGAAGCTTATTTCAATATCTTACCTTGATTTCCAGATCGTATCTCCAGTCGCTCTGCGGCCTAGCATCATGGAGCTGGCGGCCTTGCTCGAGACTGACTTTGAGACCCAACGCCTGTGATTCCTTGCTGGGGATCGACGCTCCAACCTCGGCCTGCAGACCTCAACATAGAGGAGCTCGCAGTCTCGGGTAGAGACCGATGTCGGGAAGCTCCAAAGAACGAAGAAGGTTCGAGTAGCATCGACCCAAGGTCCAATCGCCCGGCGCGGGGAGCTTGATTGCCCCGTTGCGGAGGGCCTGACTGCCAGCTATGAGAGCCAAGATCGCACCGTCAACAGAATGCTCGAGGCCCCCGACCGTGGGAGGACAAAGAAGGGAAGAGTGACGTTTTTTAAAACACTTCTATCACAGTGAGGAATGTGGAGGAGCCACTGTGGTGGATGTTCATGTTAAAATGTATTTTGTGTGTTCTGTTGCTTTTTATTGGTGTGACTGTAGGTCAACTGAAATTCCTCGTATGTTGCAAAACATACTTGGCTAATAAAGTATGATTATGATGGAAGGCAGCAACTGTACAGCTGCGCCACCATGGCACCCCATGCTTGAATCGTGAGTAAATAACTCACGATTCAAGTATATAGTTAAATAAGTGCTGAAGGAACTTGGGGGTTTGGCAACCTCTGAAGAAATGGACAGATGACTTATTCAGTAAGGAGCCTTCAGACTGGAATACGGGAGAAAGCTGGAAATGAGGTGGGGGTGGGGCACTGCCTGACAGGTGATGGGTGGATACAGGTGAGTGGGTGATGGGCAGATGGGTGGAGTAAGTGAGAAAGGCTGAAGGTGAAAGTTATAAAACATGTCGGACAAGGACAAGAGCTGTGAAATGTAAAGACAGAGGCAGGTGGAGTGGAAGTTTAAAGGGGAAATATGGGACAAGGAGATGGGAGACGAGCGTACTGACGAGGGAAAGCCTCTTTCCCTTCACTCCCCACCCTGGTGTGCACATTCTCCACCACCTCACTACCACGTTAACCTCACTAACCCAGGTCCTTTCCTTTCCGATGTACGCTCAGTGCTCTCCTTTTTCGGCATTTTGTCTCTTTCACCTTGAGCCTTTGGCACTGACTCCATCTGTATGTTCATCACCCCTCGCACCTATCCACCTATTTACTTGCTGCCTTTGTCCTGCGTGCCTCTGCCTCTTTTCACTCTCTTTCATCAATCTGAGGGAAGTTCCTGATCTGAGATGTCATCTGTCCATTCCACTTGCGGTCAGGCACATTGTGCCTGAACTACTGAATGCCTCCAGCACTTTGTCTTTAGACATAACCATGTTCCTCGGTTAAAGTAATTATAGGTGGCCCTGTTACAGTGAAAGAAGAGTTTAATATTGTGGCTAAGTCTCACTAAGTTATTAATCCTGCCCTTCCAAGTACTGTAGTTTTTGCAATTGGTTTAAATCTCAGATTTGGATACATCTGCATTGCCACAATTTCCTAGCCCCTCTTCCTCTGAAGGATTGACCAATTCCTGTTAGTTTCCACCCAATGGCTCCAAAGACCGGGTCATCTGGTGCTAGAAATATCTGCTAGTGTTAGACAGTCTCTTCCCCATTTGCCAATGTCGGCAGGTGCTGGGGCAAACTTCTTCCCCATCATTGTTATTATGTTTTGGAGATGGTTTAATTCAAAGGATGTTTTCATTGAAAGTAGCGACTGTGTTATGGGTGTGTTTTCACCAGATATTCTGAACACCCTGGATGCTCCTGTTGGTGTACAGGGTTTGAAGCCCATGGTAAACACTAGCAGGTGGCACAGTCACAGAACACTGTTTGTGTGAAGTGTTTGGTTTAGCTCGGGTGTTGCTGTGCCAGTTGATCACGTCAATGTATTCTGGTAACCTGTAAGATTCACTTCTGGAGTCATACCAAATGTTGCGTCTCGTGTTGCGCCCCATGTATTTTAAAGTATGTGTTAATCTCTTTGTTTTATGTGGGACGTGGAGGGGGTCAGGGGAAGCTTATTTGAATATCTTACCTTGATTTCCAGATCGTATCTCCAGTCGCTCTGCGGCCTAGCATCATGGAGCTGGCGGCCTTGCTCGAGACTGACTTTGAGACCCACCGCCTGTGATCCCTTGCTGGGGATCGACGCTCCAACCTCGGCCTGCAGACCTCAACATAGAGGAGCTCGCAGTCTCGGGTAGAGACCGATGTCGGGAAGCTCCAAAGAAC